>NC_052320.1:3440214-3522020 GCF_016432855.1 Salvelinus namaycush | reverse complement strand
ACATAAGAGAGATGTTATATACACGCTGATATCCTACGTAAAGAGAGATGTTATAATACCCAGCTGATATACTACATAAGAGAGATGTTATAATAACCAGCTGATACACTACATAAAGAGAGATGTTATAATACCCAGCTGATATACTACATAAGAGAGATGTTTATATACTAGCTGATATACTACATAAAGAGAGATGTTATAATACCCAGCTGATACACTACATAAAGAGAGATGTTATAATACCACAGCTGATATACTACATAAAAAAGATGTTATAATACCCAGCTGATATACTACATAAAGAGAGATGTTATAACACCCAGCTGATACACTACATAAAGAGAGATGTTATAATACCAGCTGTATACTACATAAAGAGAGATGTTTAATACCCAGCTGATATACTACATAAAGAGAGATGTTATATACCCAGCTGATACTACATAAAGAGAGATGTTATAATACCCAGCTGATACACTACATAAAGAGATGTTATAATACCCAGCTGATATACTACATAAAGAGAGATGTTATACCCAGCTGATATACTACATAAAGAGATGTTTTAATACCCAGCTGATACACTACATAAAGAGAGATGTTATAATACCCAGCTGATATACTACATAAAGAGAGATGTTATAATACCCAGCTGATATACTACATAAAGAGAGATGTTATAATACCCAGCTGATACACTACATAAAGAGAGATGTTATAATACCCAGCTGATATACTACATAAAGAGAGATGTTATAATACCCAGCTTATACACTACATAAAGAGAGATGTTATAATACATAAAGAGAGATGTTATAGTACATAAAGAGAGATGTTATAATACCCAGCCGAAGAAGTTGAAGTAGACCATATAGTCCATGCTGATTACGTTCTCAAACTGACAAGTGATGATGAGATCGTCGTTCAGGGAACCGTTCTGCTGCAGCCTGCAGGGAAGGAGGGGGGTTTATGTACTTCTAATTGTGTATATTACAGATACATAGTATCAATAGCAGAATCAGAAGAGCTGAATTATTGGACAATTCTTATTCCAAATACATTTGGGAGTCTGAAATGGCCCCCCTATTGGCCCTGTTCAAAAGTAGTGCACTTTCATAAGGAAATAATAAGCTATTTCGGACACAGCCAATGTCAAACTGCAATTAACAAACAACACAAAACTAATTTAAAATACATAGCTACCTACCTCCAGAGGTTGTTCCAGCCCAGCATTGGGGTCAAGCCCACGATGAAGGCAACAGTCCAACACACCACCACCGCCACGGCCGCTCGCTGCTTTGTCACCACACGCTTATAGCTGTAGAGATAGAGAGAAACCAGGCGGTTAGGGAGTTAGTCACCTCTACCGTAACACAAGGAGTTAGTCTCCTCTACAATAACACAAGGAGTTAGTCTCCTCTACCGTAACACAAGGAGTTAGTCACCTCTACCGTAACACAAGGAGTTAGTCACCTCTACCGTAACACAAGGAGTTAGTCTCCTCTACCATAACACAAGGAGTTAGTCTCCTCTATCGTAACACAAGGAGTTAGTCTCCTCTACCGTAACACAAGGAGTTAGTGACCTCTACCGTAACACAAGGAGTTAGTCACCTCTACCGTAACACAAGGAGTTAGTCACCTCTACCGTAACACAAGGAGTTAGTCTCCTCTACCGTAACACAAGGAGTTAGTCACCTCTACCGTAACACATAAGTCAGTCTCCTCTACCGTAACACAAGGAGTTAGTCTCCTCTACCGTAACACAAGGAGTTAGTCACCTCTACCGTAACACAAGGAGTTAGTCTCCTCTACCGTAACACAAGGAGTTAGTCACCTCTACCGTAACACAAGGAGTTAGTCACCTCTACAATAACACAAGGAGTTAGTCTCCTCTACCGTAACACAAGGAGTTAGTCTCCTATACCGTAACACAAGGAGTTAGTCTCCTCTACCGTAACACAAGGAGTTAGTCACCTCTACCGTAACACAAGTAGTCAGTCTCCTCTACCGTAACACAAGGAGTTAGTCACCTCTACCGTAACACAAGTAGTCAGTCTCCTCTACCGTAACACAAGGAGTTAGTCTCCTATACCGTAACACAAGGAGTTAGTCTCCTCTATCGTAACACAAGGAGTTAGTCTCCTATACCGTAACACAAGGAGTTAGTCTCCTATACCGTAACACAAGGAGTTAGTCTCCTCTATCGTAACACAAGGAGTTAGTCTCCTATACCGTAACACAAGGAGTTAGTCTCCTCTACCGTAACACAAGGAGTTAGTCACCTCTACAATAACACAAGGAGTTAGTCACCTCTACTTAACACAGGAGTTAGTCTCCTCTACCGTAACACAAGGAGTTAGTCACCTCTACCGTAACACAAGGAGTTAGTCACCTCTACCGTAACACAAGGAGTTAGTCTCCTCTACCGTACACAAGTTTCTCCTCTACGTAACACAAGGAGTTAGTCTCCTCTACCGTAACACAAGGAGTTAGTCTCCTCTACCGTAACACAAGGAGTTAGTCTCCTCTACCGTAACACAAGGAGTTAGTCTCCTCTACCGTAACACAAGGAGTTAGTCTCCTCTACCGTAACACAAGGAGTTAGTCTCCTATACCGTAACACAAGGAGTTAGTCACCTCTACCGTAACACAAGGAGTTAGTCACCTCTACCGTAACACAAGGAGTTAGTCACCTCTACCGTAACACAAGGAGTTAGTCTCCTCTACCGTAACACAAGGAGTTAGTCACCTCTACCGTAACACAAGGAGTTAGTCTCTTCTACAATAACACAAGGAGTTAGTCACCTCTACCGTAACACAAGGAGTTAGTCACCTCTACAATAAAACAAGGAGTTAGTCTCCTATACCGTAACACAAGGAGTTAGTCTCCTCTATCGTAACACAAGGAGTCAGTCTCCTCTATCGTAACACAAGGAGTTAGTCACCTCTACCGTACCACAAGGAGTTAGTCTCCTCTATCGTAACACAAGGAGTTAGTCTCCTCTACCGTAACACAAGGAGTTAGTCACCTGTACCGTAACACAAGGAGTTAGTCACCTCTACCGTAACACAAGGAGTTAGTCTCCTCTATCGTAACACAAGGAGTTAGTCTCCTCTACAATAACACAAGGAGTTAGTTTCCTCTACCGTAACACAAGGAGTTAGTCACCTCTACCGTAACACAAGGAGTTAGTCTCCTATACCGTAACACAAGGAGTTAGTCTCCTCTACCGTAACACAAGGAGTTAGTCTCCTCTACAATAACACAAGGAGTTAGTCACCTCTACAATAACACAAGGAGTTAGTCACCTCTACCGTAACACAAGGAGTATCCAAAGGAGTTAGTCACCTCTACATAACACAAGGAGTTAGTCTCCTCTACCGTAAACACAAGGAGTTAGTCTCCTCTACCGTAACACAAGGAGTTAGTCTCCTATACCGTAACACAGGGTTATCACCTCTACACAATAACACAAGGAGTTAGTCACCTCTACCGTAACACAAGGAGCTAGTCACCTGTACCATAACACAAGGAGTTAGTCACCTCTACCGTAACACAAGGAGTTAGTCACCTATACCGTAACACAAATAGTTAGTTCTCCACACAGCTATAGCTGCAAGACAAAGTAAGAATCACACAAATGTTTGTGTAAATCTCACTTGGTCTTAAAAAAGCGTTGACAATTACCGAAACGTTTACAACAAGAGCTGTAACTCCCTGTACCACAAACAAGAATAGCATGGCAGCGGACATGTTAAACCTGTATTTAATACAGCTTTTCAACATACAGAAAAGAGCAATCCTCATTCTATGCCTTCTATTTCACCTCCCTCCCTCCCTCCCTCCCTCCCTCCCTCCCTCCCTCCAGCACTGCGTTCCAGGATTCATTTTTTATTTCATTCGAAGCAATGACGGTGATTCATGGTTTCTAAAAATTGACTACATTTCAATATCCACATACAGTACAGTGCTAATGTATCCTCCAAACTGACTACATCTCAATATCCACATACAGTACAGTGCTAATGTATCCTCCAAACTGACTACATCTCAATATCCTCATACAGTACAGTACTAATGTATCCTCCAACTGACTACATTCTCAATATCCTCATACAGTACAGTACTAATGTATCCTCCAAACTGACTACATCTCAATATCCTCATACAGTACAGTACTAATGTATCCTCCAAACTGACTACATCTCAATATCCACATACAGTACAGTGCTAATGTATCCTCCAAACTGACTACATCTCAATATCCACATACAGTACAGTGCTAATGTATCCTCCAAACTGATTACATCTCAATATCCATACAGTACAGTCTAATGTATCCTCCAAACTGATTCCTCAATATCCACATACAGTACAGTGCTAATGTATCCTCCAAACTGACTACATCTCAATATCCACATACAGTACAGTACTATGTATCCTCCAAACTGACTACATTCAATATCACTACGTACAGTGTAATGTATCCTCCAAACTGACTACATCTCAATATCCACATACAGTACAGTACTAATGTATCCTCCAAACTGACTACATCTCAATATCCTCATACAGTACAGTACTAATGTATCCTCCAAACTGACTACATTCATATCCTCATACAGTACAGTACTAATGTATCCTCCAACTGACTACCTCAATATCATCATACAGTACAGTACTAATGTATCCTCCAAACTGACTACATCTCAATATCCTCATACGTTACAGTACTAATGTATCCTCCAAACTGACTACATGTCATATCCACATACGGTACAGTACTAATGTATCCTCCAAACTGACTACATCTCAATATCCACATACGGTACAGTACTAATGTATCCTCCAAACTGACTACATCTCAATATCCACATACGGTACAGTACTAATGTATCCTCCAAACTGACTACATTTCAATATCCACATACGGTACAGTACTAATGTATCCTCCAAACTGACTACATCTCAATATCCTCATACAGTACAGTACTAATGTATCCTCCAAACTGACTACATCTCAATATCCTCATACAGTACAGTACTAATGTATCCTCCAAACTGACTACATCTCAATATCCTCATACGTACAGTACTAATGTATCCTCCAAACTGACTACATCTCATAATCCTCATACGGTACAGTACTAATGTATCCTCCAAACTGACTACATTTCAATATCCTCATACGTACATTACTAATGTATCCTCCAAACTGACTACATCTCAATATCCACATACGTACAGACTAATGTATCCTCCAAACTGACTACATCTCAATATCCTCATACAGTACAGTACTAATGTATCCTCCAAACTGACTACATCTCAATATCCACATACAGTACAGTACTAATGTATCCTCCAAACTGACTACATTTCAATATCCACATACAGTACAGTACTAATGTATCCTCCAAACTGACTACTTCTCAATATCCTCATACAGTACAGTACTAATGTATCCTCCAAACTGACTACATCTCAATATCCACATACAGTACAGTACTAATGTATCCTCCAAACTGACTACATTTCAATATCCATACAGTACAGACTAATGTATCCTCCAAACTGATACATCTCATATCCTCATACAGTACAGTAATATGTATCTCCAAACTGACTACATCTCAATATCCTCATACAGTACAGTACTAATGTATCCTCCAAACTGACTACATCTCAATATCCTCATACAGTACAGTACTAATGTATCCTCCAAACTGACTACATGTCAATATCCTCATACAGTACAGTACTAATGTATCCTCCAAACTGACTACATTCAATATCCTCATACAGTACAGTACTAATGTATCCTCCAAACTGACTACATTCAATATCCTCATACAGTACAGTACTAATGTATCCTCCAAACTGACTACATCTCAATATCCTCATACAGTAAAGTACTAATGTATCCTCCAACTGACTACATTCAATATCCCATACAGTACAGTACTAATGTATCCTCCAAACTGACTACTCTCAATATCCTCATACAGTACAGTACTAATGTATCCTCCAAACTGACTACATCTCAATATCCTCATACAGTACAGTACTATGTATCCTCCAAACTGACTACATCTCAATATCCTCATACAGTACAGTACTAATGTATCCTCCAAACTGACTACATTTCAATATCCTCATACAGTACAGTACTAATGTATCCTCCAAATTGACTACATTTCAATATCCTCATACAGTACAGTACTAATGTATCCTCCAAATTGACTACATTTCAATATCCACATACAGTACAGTACTAATGTATCCTCCAAACTGACTACATTTCAATATCCACATACAGTACAGTACTAATGTATCCTCCAAACTGACTACATTTCAATATCCTCATACAGTACAGTACTAATGTATCCTCCAAACTGACTACATCTCAATATCCTCATACGGTACAGTACTAATGTATCCTCCAAACTGACTACATCTCAATATCCTCATACAGTACAGTACTAATGTATCCTCCAAACTGACTACATCTCAATATCCTCATACGGTACAGTACTAATGTATCCTCCAAACTGACTACATCTCTCAATATCCTCATACGGTACGTACTAATGTATCCTCCAAACTGACTACATTTCAATATCACATACGGTACGTACTAATGTATCCTCCAAACTGACTACATCTCAATATCCTCATACAGTACAGTACTAATGTATCCTCCAACTGACTACATCTCAATATCCTCATACAGTACAGTACTAATGTATCCTCCAAACTGACTACATTCAATACCTCATACAGTACAGTACTAATGTATCCTCCAAACTGACTACATTCAATATCCTCATACAGTACGTACTAATGTATCCTCCAAACTGACTACATTCAATATCCATACGTACAGTACTAATGTATCCTCCAACCTGACTACATTTCAATATCCTCATACAGTACAGTACTAATGTATCCTCCAAACTGACTACATCTCATATCCTCATACAGTACAGTACTAATGTATCCTCCAACTGACTACATTTCAATATCCTCATACAGTACAGTACTAATGTATCCTCCAAACTGACTACATCTAAATATCCTCATACAGTACAGTACTAATGTATCCTCCAAACTGACTACATTTCAATATCCTCATACAGTACAGTACTAATGTATCCTCCAAACTGACTACATTTCAATATCCTCATACAGTACAGTACTAATGTATCCTCCAAACTGACTACATTTCAATATCCTCATACAGTACAGTACTAATGTATCCTCCAAACTGACTACATTCAATTCCTACAGTACATGCTAATATCCTCCAACTGCTACATCATATCCTCTCAGTACAGTACTAATGTATCTCCAAACTGACTACATTCAATATCCTCATACAGTACAGTACTAATGTATCCTCCAAACTGACTACATTCAATATCCACATACGGTACAGTACTAATGTATCCTCCAAACTGACTACATTCAATATCCACATACGTAGTACTAATGTATCCTCCAAACTGACTACATCTAATATCCTCATACATTACAGTACTAATGTATCTCCAAACTGACTACATTCAATATCCCATACAGTACAGTACAATGTATCCTCCAAACTGACTAACTTCAATATCCATACAGTACAGTACTAATGTATCCTCCAAACTGACTACATTCTCAATATCCTCATACAGTACAGTACTAATGTATCCTCCAAACTGACTACATTCAATATCCACATCAGTACAGTACTAATGTATCCTCCAAACTGACTACATTTCAATATCCCATACATTACAGTACTAATGTATCCTCCAAACTGATACATTCAATATCCTCAACAGTACAGTACTAATGTATCCTCCAAACTGACTACATTCAATTCCCATACAGTACAGTACTAATGTATCCTCCAAACTGACTACATTCAATATCCTCATACAGTACAGTACTAATGTATCCTCCAAACTGACTACATTCAATATCCTCATCAGTACAGTACTAAGTATCCCCAAACTGATACATTCAATATCCTCATACAGTACAGTACTAGGTATCCTCCAAACTGACTACATTTCAATATCCTCATACAGTACAGTACTAATGTATCCTCCAAATGACTACATTCTCAATATCCTCATACATTACAGTACTAATGTATCCTCCAACTGACTACATTCAATATCCCATACGTACAGTACTAATGTATCCTCCAAACTGACTACATTCAATATCCTCATACAGTCAGTATAATGTATCCTCCAAACTGACTACATTCAATATCCTCATACAGTACAGTACTAATGTCCTCCAAACTGACTACATTCAATATCCTCATACAGTACAGTTAATGTATCCTCACACTGACTACATTTCAATATCCTCATACAGTACAGTACTAATGTATCCTCCAAACTGACTACATTTCAATATCCTCATACGTACAGTACTAATGTATCCTCCAAATTGACTACATTTCATATCCACATACAGTACAGTATAATGTATCCTCCAATGACTAACATTTCAATATCCACATACAGTACAGTACTAATGTATCCTCCAACTGACTACATTTCAATATCCTCATACGTCAGTACTAATGTATCCTCCAAACTGACTACATTCAATATCCTCATACGGTACAGTACTAATGTATCCTCCAAACTGACTACATTCAATATCCTCATACGGTACAGTACTAATGTATCCTCCAAACTGACTACATCTCAATATCCTCATACGGTACGTACTAATGTTCCTCCAAACTGAACTACTTCAATATCCCATACGGTACAGTATAATGTTCCTCCAAACTGACTACATTTCAATATCCCCATACGGTACAGTACAATGTATCCTCCAAACTGACTACATTCAATATCCTCATACGGTACAGTACTAAGTACCTCCAAACTGACTACATTCAATATCCTCATACAGTACAGTACTAATGTATCCTCCAAACTGACTACATTCAATATCCACATACAGTACAGTACTAATGTCCTCCAAACTGACTACATCTCAATATCCTCATACAGTACAGTACTAATGTATCCTCCAAACTGACTACATTTCAATATCCACATACAGTACAGTACTAATGTATCCTCCAAACTGACTACATTTCAATATCCTCATACAGTACAGTACTAATGTATCCTCCAAACTGACTACATCTCATATCCACATACAGTACATACTAATGTATCCTCAAATGACTACATTTCAATATCCTCATACAGTACAGTACTAATGTATCCTCCAACTGACTACATTCAATATCCTCATACAGTACAGTACTAATGTATCCTCCAAACTGACTACATTCAATATCCAACAGTACAGTACTAATGTATCCTCCAAACTGACTACATTCAATATCCTCATACAGTACAGTACTAATGTATCCTCCAACTGACTACATTTCAATATCCTCATCAGTACAGTACTAATGTATCCTCCAAATGACTACATTTCAATATCCTCATCAGTACAGTACTAATGTATCCTCCAAACTGACTACATTTCAATATCCTCATACAGTACAGTACTAATGTATCCTCCAAACTGACTACATTTCAATATCCTCATAGCGTACAGTGCTAATGTATCCTCCAAACTGACTACATTTCAATATCCTCATACGTACAGTACTAATGTATCCTCCAAACTGACTACACTTCAATATCCTCATACAGTCAGTACTAATGTATCCTCCAAACTGACTACATTCATATCCTCATACAGTACAGTACTAATGTATCCTCCAAACTGACTACATTTCAATATCCACTACAGTACAGTACTAATGTATCCTCCAAACTGACTACATTCAATATCCTCATACAGTACAGTACTAATGTATCCTCCAAACTGACTACATTCAATATCCACATACAGTACAGTACTAATGTATCCTCCAAACTGACTACATTCAATATCCACATCAGTACAGTACTAATGTATCCTCCAAACTGATACATTCAATATCCTCATACAGTACAGTACTATGTATCCTCCAAACTGACTACATCTCATCCTCATACAGTACAGTACTAATGTATCCTCCAAACTGACTACATTCAATATCCTCATACAGTACAGTACTAATGTATCCTCAAACTGACTACATTCAATATCCTCATACAGTACAGTATAATGTATCCTCCAAACTGACTACATTCAATATCCTCATACACGTACAGTACTAATGTATCCTCCAAACTGACTACATCTCAATATCCTCATACAGTACAGTACTAATGTATCCTCCAAACTGACTACATTCAAATCCTCATACAGTACAGTACTATGTATCCTCCAAACTGACTACATTCAATATCCCATACAGTACAGTACTAATGTATCCTCCAAACTGACTACATCTCAATATCCTCATACAGTACAGTACTAATGTATCCTCCAAACTGACTGACTAATCTCAATATCCTCAACAGTACAGTACTAATGTATCCTCCAAACTGACTACATTCAATATCCTCTCTACATTCTAATGTATCCTCCAAACTGACTACATTTCAATATCCTCATACAGTACAGTACTAATGTATCCTCCAAATGACTACTTTCAATATCCTCATACAGTACAGTACTAATGTATCCTCCAATGACTACATTTCATATCACATACAGTACAGTACTAATGTATCCTCCAAACTGACTACATTTCAATATCCACATACAGTACAGTACTAATGTATCCTCCAAACTGACTACATTTCAATATCCTCATACATACGTACAGTACTAATGTATCCTCCAAACTGACTACATTTCAATATCCTCATACAGTACAGTAATAATGTATCCTCCAAACTGACTACATTTCAATATCCTCATACAGTACAGTACTAATGTATCCTCCAAACTGACTACATTCCAATATCCTCATACGTACAGTCTAATGTATCCTCCAAACTGACTACATTCAATATCCTCATACGGTACAGTACTAATGTATCCTCCAAACTGACTACATTTCAATATCCACATACGGTACAGTACTAATGTATCCTCCAAACTGACTACATTCAATATCCTCAACAGTAAGTACTAATGTATCCTCCAAACTGACTACATTCAATATCCTCATACAGTACAGTACTAATGTATCCTCCAAACTGACTACATTCAATATCCACATACAGTACAGTACTAATGTATCCTCCAAACTGACTACATTCAATATCCTCATACAGTACAGTACTAATGTATCCTCCAAACTGACTACATTTCAATATCACATACATACAGTACTAATGTATCCTCCAAACTGACTACATCTCAATATCCTCATACAGTACAGTACTAATGTATCCTCCAAACTGACTACATTTCAATATCCTCATACAGTACAGTACTAATGTATCCTCCAAACTGACTACATTTCAATATCCTCATACAGTACAGTACTAATGTATCCTCCAAACTGACTACATTCAATATCCTCATACGGTACAGTACTAATGTATCCTCCAACTGACTACATTTCAATATCCTCTAAACGGTACAGTACTAATGTATCCTCCAAACTGACTACATTCAATATCCTCATACGGTACAGTACTAATGTATCCTCCAAACTGACTACATTCAATACCCTCTAGTACAGTATAATGTATCCTCCAAACTGACTACATTTCAATATCCCATACGTACGTACTAATGTATCCTCCAAACTGACTACATTCAATATCCTCATACAGTACAGTACTAATGTATCCTCCAAACTGACTACATTCAATATCCTCATACAGTACAGTACTAATGTATCCTCCAAACTGACTACATTCAATATCCATACAGTACAGTACTAATGTACCTCCAAACTGATACATTCAATATCCTCATACAGTACAGTACTAATGTATCCTCCAAACTGACTACATTTCAATATCCACATACAGTACAGTACTAATGTATCCTCCAAACTGACTACTTTCAATATCCACATACAGTACAGTACTAATGTATCCTCCAAACTGACTACATTTCAATATCCTCATACAGTACAGTACTAATGTATCCTCCAAACTGACTACATTTCAATATCCTCATACAGTACAGTACTAATGTATCCTCCAAACTGACTACATCTCAATATCCTCATACGTACAGTACTAATGTATCCTCCAAACTGACTACATTTCAATACCTCATACGGTACAGTACTAATGTATCCTCCAAACTGACTACATTCAATATCCTCATACGGTACAGTACTAATGTATCCTCCAAACTGACTACATTCAATATCCTCATAGGTACAGTACTAATGTATCCTCCAAACTGACTACATTTCAATATCCCATACGGTACAGTACTAATGTATCCTCCAAACTGACTACATTCAATATCCTCAACAGTACAGTACAATGTATCCTCCAAACTGACTACATTCAATATCCTCATACAGTACAGTACTAATGTATCCTCCAAACTGACTACATTCAATATCCCATACAGTACAGTACTAATGTATCCTCCAAACTGACTACATTCAATATCCTCATACAGTACAGTACTAATGTATCCTCCAAACTGACACATTTCAATATCCCATACAGTACAGTACTAATGTATCCTCCAAATGACTACATTCATATCCACAACAGTACAGTACTAATTATCCTCCAAACTGACTACATTTCAATATCCTCATACAGTACAGTACTAATGTATCTCCAAACTGACTACATTTCAATATCCCATACAGTACAGTACTAATGTATCCTCCAAACTGATACATTCAATATCCTCATACAGTACAGTACTAATGTATCCTCCAAACTGACTACATTTCAATATCCTCATACAGTACAGTACTAATGTATCCTCCAAACTGACTACATTCAATATCCTCATACAGTACAGTACTAATGTATCCTCCAAACTGATACATTCAATATCCTCATACGTCAGTACTAGTATCCTCCAAACTGACTACATTCATATCCTCATACGTACAGTACTAATGTATCCTCCAAACTGACTACATTCAATATCCTCATACAGTACAGTACATGTATCCTCCAAACTGACTACATTCAATATCCTCATACAGTACAGTACTAATGTATCCTCCAACTGACTACATTCAATATCCACATACAGTACAGTTAATGTATCCTCCAAACTGACTACATTTCAATACCTCATACAGTACAGTACTAATGTATCCTCCAAACTGACTACATGTCAATATCCTCATACAGTACAGTGCTAATGTATCCTCCAAACTGACTACATTCATAATCCTCATACGTACAGTACTAATGTATCCTCCAAACTGACTACATTTCAATATCCACTCATACAGTACAGTACTAATGTATCCTCCAAACTGACTACATTTCAATATCCTCATACGGTACAGTACTAATGTATCTCCAAACTGACTACATTTCAATATCCACATACAGTACAGTACTAATGTATCCTCCAAACTGACTACATTTCAATACCCCATACTACAGTACTAATGTATCCTCCAAACTGACTACATTCAATATCCTCATACGTACAGTACTAATGTATCCTCCAAACTGACTACATTCAATATCCTCATACGGTACAGTACTAATGTATCCTCCAAACTGACTACATTCAATATCCTCATACAGTACAGTACAATGTATCCTCCAAACTGACTACATCTCAATATCCTCATACGTACAGTACTAATGTATCCTCCAAACTGACTACATTTCAATATCCTCATACATTACAGTGCTAATGTATCCAGAGTTTTATGTTCCAGGCTAAAAATATTCTGTTTGCAACAAAGCGCCTATTCAAAGCCCTCCCTCTGTCATTCAGAATCTTCTTCCAGAGTCTGCCTGATAGCTGAACATCTTTGCCAGTAAGTACAGTTGAAGTCGGAAGTTTACATACAACTTAGCCAAATACATTTCAACTCAGTTTTTCACGGTTCCTGACATTTAATCCTGATACAAATTCCCTGTCTTAGGTCAGTTAGGATCAACACTTTATTTTAAGAATGTGAAATGTCAGAATAATATTAGAGACAATGATTTATTTCAGCTTTTATTTATTTCATCACATTCCCAGTGAGTCAGAAGTTTACATACACTCAATTAGTATTTGGTAGCATTGCCTTTAAATTGTTTAACTTGGGGCAAACGTTTCGGGTAACCTTCCAGAAGCTTCCCACAATAAGTTGGGTGAATTTTGGCCCATTCCTCCTGACAGAGCTGGTGTAACTGAGTCAGGTTTGTAGGTCTCTTTGCTCGCACACGCTTTTTCAGTTCTGCCCACAAATGTTCTATGGGATTGAGGTCAGGGATTTGTGATGGCCACTCCAATACCTTGACTGTGTTGTCCTTAAGCCATTTGCCACAACTTAGGCACAGTATGCTTGGGGTCATTGTTAATTTGGAAGACCCATTTGTGACCAAGCTTTAACTTCCTGTTGCTTCAATATATCCACAGAATTTTCCTCCTCGTGATGCTATCTGTTTTGGGAAGTGCACCAGTCCCTCCTGCAGCAAAGCACCCCCACAACATGATGCTGCCACCCCCATGCTTCATGGTTGGGATGGTGTTCTTCGGCTTGCAAGCGTCCCCCTTTTTCCTCCAAACATTATGATGGTCATTATGGCCAAACAGTTCTATTTTTGTTTCATCAGACCAGAGGACATTTCTCAAAAAAGTACGATCTTTGTCCCCATGTGCATTTGCAAACCGTAGTCTGGCTTTTTTATGGTGGTTTTGGAGCAGTGGCTTCTTCCTTTTTGAGCGTCCTTTCAGGTTATGTCGATATAGGACTTGTTTTACTGTGGATATAGATATTTTGTACCTGTTTCCTCCAGCATCTTCACAAGGTCCTTTGCTGTTGTTCTGGGATAGATTTGCACTTTTCGCACCACAGTACGTTCATCTCTAGGAGACAGAATGCGTCTCCTTCCTGAGCGGTATGACGGCTGCGTGGTCCTATGGTGTTTATACTTGCGTACTACTGTTTGTACAGATGAACGTGGTCCCTTCAGGCGTTTGGAAATTGCTCCCAAGAATGAACCAGACTTGTGTTGGTCTACAATTATTTTTTTGAGGTCTTGGCTGATTTCTTTTGATTTTCCCATGATGTCAACTAAAGAGGCACTGAGTTTGAAGGTAGGCCTTGAAATACATCCACAGGTACACCTCCAATTGACTCAAATAGGTCAATTAGCCTATCAGAAGCTTCTAAAGCCATTAATTAATTTTCTGGAATTTTCCAAGCTGTTTAAAGGCACAGTCAACTTAATGTATGTAAACTTCTGACCCACTGGAATTGTGGTACAGTGAACTATAAGTGAAATAATCTGTCTGTAAACAATTGTTGGAAAAATGACTTGTGTCATGCACAAAGTAGATGTCCTAACCAACTTGCCAAAACTATAGTTTGTTAACAAGACATTTGTGGAGTGGTTGAAAAACTAGTTTTAATGACTCCAACCTAAGTGTATGTAAACTTCAGACTTCAACTGTATGTGTGTAGGCAATCTGCCCCGCCCTCTCCGAAGCATAGCTGTAACCTACTGACGTTACAAGCCCCTCCCCCTCCGAAGCATAGCTGTAACCTACTGACGTTACAAGCCCCTCCCCCTCCGAAGCATAGCTGTAACCTACTGACGTTACAAGCCCCTCCCCCTCCGAAGCATAGCTGTAACCTACTGACGTTACAAGCCCCTCCCCCTCCGAAGCATAGCTGTAACCTACTGACGTTACAAGTGATTCAGAAGATAGGGAGAAAGATTTTTTATTACAGAAGAATAGATTCACTTTTTCAATGCTAGTTAGGGATAATATAGTTATCTCATTTCACATTTGATTTATTAACTACAAAATTAACTGTTTTTAATTCTGGTACCACTCTGCACAAGCAAGCTTGTTAGCTAGCTTCTCTGGTCCAACGTTAGGCCAACTCTGAAGTTTAAAGACATTCTAAGTTCCTCCATAGAAACCGCTCCTCCGTAGGTATAATTCAGTGGGTCTAATTCAGATAATACATGCCATTACAAAATACCCAGCGCTTAAAGCCAAGCCTCCTCCTCCACCCTCTCTCGCTCTCTCTCCCCACCTGCAAAATTCCAGTTGCATCTCGCACAGGTCTTTCCATGGTGCATGTAAACATCTCACTGAGCTATATATTGCCCCCTCCACAGCAAACTGCTCTATCCGCACTGCATGACTGGTGAAATGATTTATTTATGTTGAGCTAAATAAAATGTAAAAAAAAAACAATTTCATAGGTTTAAAAAGAAACAGAAAGGAAAGATATAAACCGGTACTTTTCTTTGTTTCGAACCGATTCAGAACTTTATTTAACTGGTCGGAACAGTGGAACAGAAAGAAAAAAATTATGGTTCTGTTCAGAACTAAGCAATTTGAAAATAATTTTGGTTCCAACCCCCCCGCAACCCCCCTGGAGAGTTGCAAGAGGCTGCCACACAGCTACCGGGGGGCTGTTGTTGTGGGGAGTTAAGTGCATTGCTCAAGGGCACAATAGCAGGCAATGGCATCTAGGATTTGATACCAGCAACCCTCCAGTTGCCAGCTCACTTCCCAACAGATTTTTCAGTTCGCTTTTTCCCGGTTGCTGGCTTGCATATCTGACTGCTAAGAAAAAGTAGGCTCATTGGTATCACATTGACTTCTGTCAGTCTCATTAAGACTGCAGAACTGGCAGTGTAGCTTCGCGCACACACACACACACACACACACACACACACACACACACACACACACACACACACACACACACACACACACACACACACACACACACACACACACACACACACACACACACGTTGTGGATGCTGAGGTGGTGTGTGAGTGAGAGAGTGAGAGAGTGAGAGAGAGAGAGAGAGAGAGAGAGAGAGAGAGAGAGAGAGAGAGAGAGAGAGAGACAGACAGAGAGAGACAGACAGAGAGAGAGACTCTGCATGCAGAATTCTGCAAAAATATCCTCCGTGTACAACGTAGAACACCAAATAATGCATGCAGAGCAGAATTAGGCCGATACCCGCTAATTATCAAAATCCAGAAAAGAGCTGTTAAATTCGACAACCACCGAAAAGGAAGCGATTCCCAAACCTTCCATAACAAAGCCATCACCTACAGAGAGATGAACCTGGAGAAGAGTCCCCTAAGCAAGCTGGTCCTGGGGCTCTGTTCACAAACACAAACACACCCCACAGAGACCCAGGAGAGCAGCATAATTAGACCCAAGCAAATCATGAGAAAACAAAAAGATAATTACTTGACAGATTGGAAAGAATTAACAAATAAACAGAGCAAACTAGAATGCCATTTGGCCCTAAACAGAGAGTACACAGTGGCAGAATACCTGACCACTGTGACTGACCCAAACTTAAGGAAAGCTTTGACTATGTACAAACTCAGTGAGCATAGTCTTGCTATTGAGAAAGGCCGCCGTAGGCAGACATGGCTCTCAAGAGAAGACAGGCTATGTACACACTGCCCACAAAATTAGGTGGAAACTGAGCTGCACTTCCTAACCTCCTGCCCAATGTATGACCATATTAGAGACACATATTTCCCTCAGATTACACAGATCCACAAAGAATTTGAAAACAAACCCAATCTTGATAAACTGCTGCAATCACAGAAGCAAGATTTGTGACCTGTTACCACAAGAAAAGGGCAACCAGTGAAGAACAAACACCATTGTAAATACAACCCATATTTATGCTTATTTATTTTCCCTTGTGTACTTTAACCATTTGTACATCGTTACAACACTGCATACATACATAATATGACATTTGTAATGTCTTTATTCCTTTGAAACTTCTGTATGTGTAATGTTTACTGTTCATTTTTATTGTTTATTTCACTTATATATTATCTACCTCACTTGCTTTGGCAATGTTAACACATATTTCCCATGCCAATAAAACCCCTTGAATTGAATTGAATTGAGAGACAGAGAGAGAGACAGAGAGAGTGAGAGATAGAAAGAGGGAGAGACAGAGAAAGCGAGAAAGATACAGACAGAGAGAGGGAGAAAGAGACAGAGAGAGAGAGAGAGAGAGAGAGAGAGAGAGAGAGAGAGAGAGAGAGAGAGAGAGAGAGAGAGAGAGAGAGAGAGAGAGAGAGAAAGAGAGATAGAGAGAGAGAGAGAGAGAGAGAGAGAGAAATTGTGTGTGTCAGTGTATTGGGGTGAGCTGATGGCCTGGGGAATGATAAAAATGAAGATAGTCAGACAGGGACTCACATTACCATGTCCATGGCTGCAGGCTATGTTGATTGGTTGCACTGTTAGCCTTGTGTTAGCCTTGTTGTACCTCTTCTATTGTTTTCTTGTAAAATAAAAAAGCATAACGTATATGTAATGTACAGATATGGTGGACAAATCAGTTCAAATATAAATATCTGAAAATAATGTATGCTGCTCTAGCTTTAAACAGAATGCAGATCTGTTGGGCTGCAAACTTAAAGGTCCACAACGATGTCACCATTTCCCTCGATTCTAAGCAAAGTTGTGCTGCTATTTTTATTGACTTCGCCAAAGCTTTTGATACAGTAGACCATTCCATTCTTGTGGGCAGGCTAATGAGTATTGGTGTCTCTGAGGGGTCTTTGGCCTGGTTTGCTAACTACCTCTCTCAAAGAGTGCAGTGTATAAAGTCAAAAAATCTGCTGTCCCAGCCACTGCCTGTCACCAAGGGAGTACCCCAAGGCTCAAACCTAGGCTCTACACTCTTCTCAATTTACATCAACAACATAGCTCAGGCAGTAGGAAGCTCTCTCATCCATTTATATGCAGATGATACAGTCTTATACTCAGCTGGTCCCTCCCGGGATTTTGTTTTAAATGCTCTACAACAAAGCTTTCTTAGTGTCCAACAAGCTTTCTCTACCCTTAACCTTGTTCTGAACACCTCCAAGACAAAGGTAATGTGGTTTGGTAAGAAGAATACCCCTCTCCCCACAGGTGTGATTACTACCTCTGAGGGTTTAGAGCTTGAGGTAGTCACCTCATACAAGTACTTGGGAGAATGGCTAGACAGTACACTGTCCTTCTCTCAGCACATATCAAAGATGCAGGCTGAAGTTATATCTAGACTTGGTTTCCTCCATCGTAATCACTCCTCTTTCACCCCAGCTGCCAAACTAACCCTGATTCAGATGACCATCCTACCCATGCTAGATTACGGATACATCATTTATAGATCAGCAGGTAAGGGTGTTCTCGAGTGGCTAGATGTTATTTACCATTCGGCCATCAGATTTGCCACCAATGCTCCTTATAGGACACATCACTGCACTCTATACTCCTCTGTAAACTGGTCATCTCTGTATACCCGTCGCAAGACCCACTGGTTGATGCTTATTTATAAAACCCTCTTAGGCCTCACTCCCCCCTATCTGAGATATCTACTGCAGCCCTCATCCTCTACATACTGTACAACACCCGTTCTGCCAGTCACATTCTGTTAAAGGTCCCCAAAGCACACACATCCCTGGGTCGCTCCTCTTTTCAGTTCGCTGCAGCTAGCGACTGGAACGAGCTGCAACAAACACTCAGTTTTATCTCAATCTCTTCATTCAAAGACTCAGTCATAGACACTCTTACTGACAGTTGTGGCTGCTTTACGTGATGTATTATTGTCTTTACCTTCTTGCCCTTTGTGCTGTTGTCTGTGCCCAATAATGTTTGTACCATGTTTTGAGCTGCTACCATGTTGTGTTGCTACCATGCGGTGTTGTCATGTGTTTCTGGCTTGTTATGTTGTTGTCTTAGGTCTCTCTTTGTGTAGTGTTGTGTTGTCTCTCTTGTCATGATGTGTTTTGTCCTATATTTATATGCTATTTATTTTTAATCCTAGCCCTCGTCCCCGCAGGCGGTCTTTTGCCTTTTGGTAGGCCGTCATTGTAAATAAGAATTTGTTCTTAAAACTGACTTGCCTAGTTAAATAAAGGTTAAATAAATTGGCCAATTGATTTGATATGAAAAAAGTGTAGTGATAAGTACTTGAACTGAACACTAGTGAGTATTGTTCATAAGAAAGACTACTAATGGATACAAACTGATAACAGTTCAAACAGCAGCCAGGGAGTGTCTAGTGTGTGCTTAAGACACACACACACGCACACGCACACGCACACGCACACACACACACACACACACACACACACACACACACACACACACACACACACACACACACACACGGTCTAGTGTAGATAACGCACAGGGTTCCCATAACAACCTGATGGTTTAATAACAATACAGATTGCTTCTTATCAAAATGATCCACACTGGGTATTGTTTCCTCTTGCATAACTATGTCCATGTACAGTATAATGTAGATAGTGAGAGGTGGTTGGAGTGGCATTTCAACTACCCTCTTTTGAGCTCTATAGGCCTGGGTATATTTTACAGGTCTGGTTTAGATTGATGCATTATTTAAGTGATAATGCCAGAGAAGCCGGTGTTTGGAGGATATATTGGCATGCGTGTTGTTAGGCCCGAGACGAAGTCAAACCTTGCCAATATATCGTCTTCGAGGGCATTATCACTTTTATACAACGGGTTACCAACATATTCAAATAAGGATTGACATATTTTCATTCATTTTCATTCATATTTTCGTGATGTTGATGAATTTATTCATACTATTTCATCCTTCCACGAGATATCGTCCCGACACAAATCTAGGGTTGCTACCCAAGCCGGCTGGTCGTTCGTTCTATTGGTTCGCTTGCCAGAGACGCAGTCGTTAAGTCTTTTTTTCTAAATCTATGGACGTGATCCAGTCGTTGGTTCTCAATGTTCCGTTACCATGATGTCTGGCAATGTTCTTATGCCTTGCTTGCTAGCTAGCCAACTTTGCTAACACAGTCACGTCAAACAGTGCAGCCAGAATAACAACAAAGTAGCTGCATTTGTGTTTGTTTAATCTGTTTTCTAGTGATTTGTTGTTGGTTTTTTTTGGGGGGGGGTACATCCATAACATTGAGCTAATGATGCACATTTTTTCCTGGCATAGAAAATGTGCTCTCTCGTCAGGACACTGTTATTCAGAGGAGCTGGCCAACAACACGGCTAACACAATCACTTCAAACTGAATTTGGAATGACAGCAAACTGGCTGAGAAAAGCTTCCAGACATTCTGTCTCGTCCATTACTATCAGACAGCTGGAGATTGAATTTCAATATTGAAACAGTATTGCCAATGTAGGCAAGACAGACAGCAAGGGCAATACAAATCTCTGTTGTTCAAAACCAAATGCTAGTCTAAAAAAAAAAAATGGGAGAAAATGTCTAGATGCTTTTTACAGTGAAGATCAAGTTTCTAAATTGCCTGGCTGGGCTGATGAGACAGTAGATTGCACAGTCTGATGGAACAGAGTAAATTGGCATTTCAATGTAAAATCCTTTGCCGGTAATTTGTGGAATAGATACCGGCTGGAACGTGGTTTTAACCAATCAGCATTTAGGATTAGACCCACCTGTTGTCTGATTGGGTAATACTGTCTTACATGTAGGACAACGATGAGAATGATCATATGATGTAATCCAGGGTTTTTTCTGTATCAAAAAGGGTCATAGGTGGTGGACGCTACTGAATTTTAGAAAACATCTTTGGGAACCCCATCTTGGCGGTGGAGACACATTTTATTTTATTTTTTTGCCAATTTCTTGCAATTCTACAAATGTATCCATGGAGCTGAGATAATGTTTTGCTGTTTAATTCAATCCTATCCCTATTTAGGGGACTTAGCGGTTCTGGACTGGTTCCGACTGACATTTTGGTTTACCAAGTGATTTGTGAACATCACAGCGTCCAGTGTCTTATAATGCTTTCACATAGGATTTATGGTATTTTGCCTTATACCTCCCTGTATGCCAGCATGCCGGAGATGAGGGGTGGTTGTGGTGTGTAGATGTCGGTTGGGCGTCTATTTGAATAATCCATTAAGGAGATACACCATTAAAAAGACATCCATTCTTAATTCATTTAGACAGGTCCTGAGAAAACATTATAAGACTAATAAAATGTATTTTCTAAACAACAGAACAGCATGTTTTGAGTTGAATTAGCCTGGCTGCACCATCCAAATTAACGCAATAGTTGGTTATTTTGTTCATTAAACAGACAAGACACAACTACCCGATCACAGTCAACACACATACATATTATAGTAAGAATATAATGGAATATTACAAAATAAAATACCACAAATATTTTTTCCCACACAACCTGCGTCACAGGAACGTGTGGAACCGCTGAAAAGGAATGTTTTCAAACAGAGGCCATGATTTTTTGATCCACGTTTAATCTCTTTCCTACCCTCACTCCACTTTGTTAGGGAGCTGTTGTAGGGTATTATCTTCATCATGATACCGATAGAAAATAATAGCCATCTATATTTTCAAAAGCATGTGAGTCTCATGTTCATATCTCACAACCGCTGCACGTTTTCAACTTGGGCACCGTCACGTTGAAAAGCTTACGGACAATGTCAAATGTGATATAGCGAAGCACCTGAGTGAGTTGGGTGCGCAATTACGCAGGTACTTTCCCGAAACGGATGACACAAACAACTGGATTCGTTATATAACCCTTTCATGCCCTGCCTCCAGTCCACTTACCGATATCTGAACAAGAGAGCCTCATCGAAATTGCAACAAGCGGTTCTGTGAAAATTGAATTTAATCAGAAGCCACTGCCAGATTTCTGGATTGGGTTGCGCTCAGTATCCTGCCTTGACATATCGCGCTGTTAAGACACTGATGCTCTTTGCAACCACGTACCTATGTGGGAGTGGATTCTCGGCCCTCACTAGCATGAAAACTAAATACAGGCACAGACTGTGTGTGGAAAACGATTTAAGACTGAGACTCTCTCCCATACAACCCGACATTGTAGAGGACTAACGTGTCCCCCCCAAAATCTTAGGCTGCATGTCCATGGATTATAACGGCAGACAAATCCCTGTAAAATCCAGAATTCAATTGTAATCCAATATTGGTGTCCTCATACAGAATAACTACTGTATAATCAAGGAATCATTCACTTTTGAAAAAGTTAAATTATAGTTTATAATACACTGCCTCAGTGTTATTTTCTGTAGAAGTAGTAAACGTGTTGTGAAAGAGGCGATGACAGGTATGAGTATGAGCTGACTGAGAACTTGAGACGGTTTAATAATAGACAAGGAAATCAAAGAGTCAATAATGACATTCAGCTATACCCCTGCCAGGAAAAGACAAGTGCATGACAAATTCCCAACCTCTCTATCTCCTCTCTCTCTTATGACAAATGAACCATTCACAATCTCTCTCCCAAGTCAAAGTGACTTCGTTAAAAAAGGATTAAAAGCAAGTCGATCACTGTCTAAGAATATTCTCCAACAAATGGAGAATGGAAAAACTCCCTTCTACTACTAGGCTTCTCTTCTCCTCAGTCTCCTTCTGCTTCTTCTCAGCAGCACAGCCCCAAGCCTTTTGTTTCACCCTGGACATGGCAGCTCTACTTTGGCAGCACTAGTACATGCACCACAGCACCAGAGGCTGTTAACATTCAATATGCATTACTAAAAATGTAATCTCTGTCACTGTCACAGACTCACTCAATTCCACTGAAACATAAACCAATATATCCTCATCTTTCAAAAAAAAAAGGGTGATGGCATCTCCCAAAAAGCCTGAAACAACAAATTCATTTTTAAATGCATAGGTGCTCTTTGAATATTTAAGTAGGCTGACGTGTTTTGACCTCAATGGTATCCTCTGTTGTATTCTCCTCTAATATCTCTGAATAAGTTCCCTAGAAAATGGTCAAGTACCTTAAGCTGAACAGCAAAAAGCAGCACATTGGCAGCAGAGAAGAAAGAGTAAGACAGACAGAGATGTGATTTTCTCCACTCCTCCTCACATTGACAGCAGACAACAGAGATGTGATTTCTCCACTCCTCACATTGACAGCAGAGAAGAACAGAGATGGTATTTCTCCACTCCTCCTCACATTGACAGCAGAGAACAGAGATGTGATTTTCTCCACTCCTCCTCACATTGTCAGCGGAGAAGAACAGAGATGTGATTTTCTCCACTCCTCCTCACATTGACAGCAGAGAAGAACAGAGATGGTATTTCTCCACTCCTCACATTGACAGCAGAGAAGAACAGAGATGGTATTTCTCCACTCCTCCTCACATTGACAGCAGAGAACAGAGATGTGATTTTCTCCACTCCTCCTCACATTGTCAGCGGAGAAGAACAGAGATGTGATTTTCTCCACTCCTCCTCACATTGACAGCAGAGAACAGAGATGTGATTTCTCCACTCCTCCTCACATTGACAGCAGAGAACAGAGATGTGATTTTCTCCACTCCTCCTCACATTGACAGCAGAGAAGAACAGAGATGTGATTTCTCCACTCTTCCTCACAGTGATGCCTTGTTAGTCTCTCATTCTTCCTTCACTGCATTCCTGAGGACATAACAGCTAATTAGAGCTGCTTGTATCGCTCTGCTATGGTAAGCTGTCGGTGTGTGTGTGTGTGTCTTCACACATTTGTGTACATGTTTTTCTGTCTGTGTGTGTGTGTGTGTGTGTGTGTGTGTGTGTGTGTGTGTGTGTGTGTGTGTGTGTGTGTGTGTGTGTGTGTGTGTGTGTGTGTGTGTGTGTGTGTGTGTGTGTGTGTGTGTGTGTGTGTGTGTGCTGTCATGTTAATACCAGAATGTCAGACACCTCCCCTCTCCATGTGGCCTGGCAGTGAGGATGTAGGCATCCTAGTGACATGGAACCAAAAGGTGTTATGATGACCACCATGATAACCACCTGGTAATCAGATCTTCCTCATCCTCATCATCGTTACACCTTTTTTATCACCTCCTCCTCCTCTCCACACCTTCTTCTTCTCTTCCTCCTCCTCATCATAATTACACCCTCTTCATCACCTCCTCCTCCTCTCCACACCTTCTTCTTCTCTTCCTCCTCCTCATCATAATTACACCCTCTTCATCACCTCCTCCTCCTCTCCACACCTTCTTCTTCTCCCCATCCTCATCATCATCATTACACCCTCTTCATCACCTCCTCCTCTCACGCCACACCACCTTCCACTCATCGTCATCATTACACCCTCTTCATCACCTCCTCCTCCTACACCACACCTTCTTCTCCTCCTCCTCATCATTACACCCTCTTCATCACCTCCTCCTCCCACGCCACACCACCTTCCACTCATCGTCATCATTACACCCTCTTCATCACCTCCTCCTCCTACGCCACACCTTCTTCTCCTCCTCCTCATCATTACACCCTCTTCATCACCTCCTCCTCCCACGCCACACCTTCTTCTCCTCCTCCTCATCATTACACCCTCTTCATCACCTCCTCCTCCTACGCCACACCTTCTTCTCCTCCTCCTCATCATTACACCCTCTTCATCACCTCCTCCTCCCACGCCACACCACCTTCCCCTCATCCTCATCATCATCATCATCATCATCCTCCTCAGTAGTGCATTTTATCCACCTGCTCAATAAGAGTATAACTGGTCAGTGTAGGTATAAGACATGATGAGGTGTTGTTGTTTACCTGGTTGGAATCTTGACCCTGAGATAGCGGTCAATCGCGATAGCCAGGAGCGCCAGGATGGAACTTTGCGTCAGCACCAGCACCGTGCACGCGACCATCAGGCAGCTGTAGAAGTGAGTTTGAAGTCCGATGCTGATAGTTATCGCCAAGGGGATGACGAGGGCTCCCACTGCGATATCCGCCAAGGCCAGAGAAACGATGAAACAGAATGTTGTGTCTCTCAACGACTTGTTAATTTTCACCGCCCAGACCACCATCACATTACCCAGGACGGAGAAGACGGCAATCACCACCTCCATGCCGATGTAGAGCGCCTGGGCTGGAGCGAGTGCTTCAGGCATCCTTTACAGACTATTATAGGTCCACATGAGAGAGAACTAGGTATTATTTCAACAAAAGCAGGCTTGGGAAGCCTACAAAACAATAATTTAATTAGAGTTACACACCTTTTAGTCCAAGTGCGTTATGCGTTCTACATCACTTGGGTTATTCTATTTCCACCATAATGATGTTCTGATACACATCCAGTTTGTGAAACAATTTAGCATCATATGGACCCCAAAAAGCAGATATAGGAATGAATAGTTAGACCTATTCTTTGAAGGTAGTAGTAGGCTAGTAGTCCCGAGGTTATCGTGGTACGCTGCAGTTCCTGTCCTCATTCAATACCCTGTTCCACCACTCCGTTGGATCCACCTGCGCTCGGGGAAGGCACCTTGCTTGCCCGGTATTGTTTATTATTTACCCCTGGTAATCACTTTAACATCTTATTTTATCTACGGTTTCTCGGTTACCAGTTGAAAAACAGGTCGTAGTTAAAAAAAACAAATCTGCCATGGATAGTCATTTAGTGGACGAAACAGAACGGTCTCCCTGCTGTGGTAGGCGGCGGCTTAAATCAAATGCAACCAGGCGCCCGTGCTCGTGCGCCGTGCTATTTCCCGTTCCCGTTGCTTTGAGAGTCAAAGCAGCAATGCGGTGACCCAATATAGCTCTCAGCGCTTTACTCTCGCTCTGATATGTTTTGGTCACACACGCTCTGATTTTCCTTGTCCGTTTTATTTATCACATCCCAAAGTGTTTTATTTTGAAGCCCATTTCGCCATAATTCCAACTCTGTGAATTGCCATTGCAGGTGCCTTGTTTCTTCCAATGGAGAGAGGATTTCCAATGGATTTCTTCCAATTCGCCCTAACTGTTGTTGTGCTGCCAGGACCGTCCCGGAGACGTCTCTCTCTTTGTGCCTATAGGGCGAATTGTGATTTAACTTTTTCTTTGATTGATCTAGTAGAGTTATTCCTAGCATATCCTAGACTATTTATTTGGAATGTATTTATTCTCCCTTCTACGCCCTATCTGCTCCGGTGTCAATTCGATTGTGTAAAACGTTTCTCAAACAATCAACAGGGTGTCTCACAGCCACAGCTCATTGGTGACGTTATGATAGGGAGTGAGTGGGTCGAATCACATCGCTCTGATGGGATAGGTCGGTAGGAAACAATAAATAAAACACAAGGAAAAGTGGAAGAGGATTTTGTATGGTAGCCTAGACTACTATAATGCATGTATTACACTGTTACAAGTCTGTAAAACAGTTTTAAGACTAGCAGTACGTCTACTATTATTATAGTGACTACAGTCATCCAATAGACCAATCATAATGTCATTTCCAGAATAGAATACTTAACTATAAGCATATTGATTTCAAGGTCATGAATGATCATTACAAATGAAGTTAAATTAATTATGTTCATCTTAGCACATTGGAAACAATCATTTATTTTGTATAAATGATCAAAATGTAACTCCATTTGCTCATTATTATTCTTCCAGGCCTTGTTTTAAGGAAGATAATCAGAAATCAATACTGATTGCAAAACTGATTGTTTAACATTATAGACAAAATAAGTGTTTCCAGTCACAGTGTAGGATAATCGAGGCATTTTTGCATGGGTTGAATCCCAAATGGCATCATATTCCCTTTATAGTGCACTACTTTTGACAACGGCCAATAGGGCTCCAGGGCCCGCACACTATATAGAGAATAGGGTGCTATTTAGGATACAGACAGGTTCTTATCTCGTCCAGTTTGACTGTTTCTGAGCAGCCATCTGTGAGACACTCGGCAATGTGAGGGCTGAGGTCACCATAGAGAGATTAACTACAGCGAATTTCAGGAAGTCTTCACACCCCTTTGACTTTTTCCACATTCTGTTGTGTTAGAAAGTGGGAATAAAATAGATGTACTTTTTTTTTTTAAATTGTCAACGGTCTAAACAAAATACTCTGTTGTCACGATCGTCTATAGGAGAGAGAGAGGACCAAGGCGCAGCACGTGAAAAATACATCTTCTATTTATTATCAGAAGGAAAACGAAACAAAACAACAAACAGACGACCGTGAAGCTATAAATCTAGATAGTGCTGACACAAACACTACACATAGACACAGATAATTACCCACAAAAACCTAGTGCCTATGGCTGCCTTAAATATGGCTCCCAATCAGAGACAATTAATGACATCTGTCTCTGATTGAGAACCCTTCAGGCAACCATAGACACAGCTAGACTTCTATACTAAACATAAACCCAACTACTCTAATAAACCCCCTAACCTTACAACCACCCTAGACACTACAAAAAACACATACATTCACCATGTCACACCCTGACCTAACTAAAATAATAAATGAAAACAAAGATAACTAAGGCCAGGGTGTGACATCTGTGATGTCAAAGTGGAAGAAAAAGTTGTAAAACAGTTGTAAAAAAAAAGAAAAAGAATATGAAAAATAAAAGACTAATATATCTTGATGAGATAAGTATTCAACCCCTGAGTCAACACATGTTAGAATCACATTTGGCAGCGATTACAGCTGTGAGTCTTTCTGGGTAAGTCTCTAAGAGTTTAGTTGTTGATCATTTGCTAGACCGCCATTTTTATGTCATGCCAAAGCCAATTTAATTCAAAACTGTACCTAGGCCACTCAGGAACATTCAATGTCCTCTTGGTAAGCAAGTCCAGTGTATATTTGGCCTTTTGTTGTAGGTTATTGTCCTGCTGAAAGGTGAATTTGTCTACCAATGTCTGTTGGAAAGCAGACTGAACCAGGTTTTCCTCTAGGATTTTGCCTGTGCTTAGCTTTATTCTGTTTCTTTTTATCCTTAAAAAACTCCCTAGACCTTGCCGATGACAAACATACCCATAACATGATGCAGCCACCACCATGCTTGATAATATGAAGAGTGGTACTCAGTAATGTGTTGGATCTGCCCCAAACATAACACTTTGTATTCAGGACATAAAGTACATTTCTTTGCCACATTTTTTGCAGTTTTTCTTTGGTGCTTTATTGCAAATTGGATGCATGTTAATTGGATGCATGTTAATTGGATGCATGTTAATTGGATGCATGTTAATTGGATGCATGTTAATTGGATGCATGTTAATTGGATGCATGTTTGTGAATATTTGTATTCTGTACAGTCTTCCTTCTTTTCACCCTGTCAATTAGGTTAGTAGTGTGGAGTACCTACAATGTTCTTGATACATCCTCAGTTTACTCCTATCACAGCCATTCAACTCAGTAACTGTTTTAATGTCACCATTGGCGGTTTCCTTCCTCTCCGGCAACTGAGTTAGGAAGGACGCCTGTATCGTTGTAGTGACTGGGTGTATTTACACACCATCCACAATATAATTAATAAACTTCACCATGCTCAAACAGATATTCAATGTGTTTAAAAATAAATAAATGACCCATCTACCAATAGTTGCCCTTCTTTGCGAGGCATTGGAAAACCTCCCTGGTCTTTGTGGTTGAATCTTTGTTTGAAATTCACTGTTCGACTGAGGGGCCTTAGATATAGTTAATTGTATGCGTGGGGTACAGAGATGAGGCAGTCATTCAAAAATCATGTTAAACACTATTATTGCACACAGAGTGAGTCCATTCAACTTATTATGTGACTTGTTAAGCAAATGTTTACTCCTGAACTTATTTAGGCTTGCCATAACCAAGAGGTTGAATACTTATTGACTCAAGCCATTTCAACTTTTCATTTTTGTTTAATTTGTAAAAATGTCTAAAAACATAATTCAGATTTGACATTATGGGGTATTGTGTGTAGGCCAGTGACACAACATCTCAATTTAATCAATTTCAAATTCAGGCTGTAACACAACATGTGGAAAAGGTCAAAGGGTATGAAACTTCCTGAAGGCACTTTAACTCAGCTGAGCAGTGTGAGTTGAGTTCCATCCACAGCAGAACTTGTGTTCTCTGGCAATCCTAGCAGGGAGGCCTGGGCTAGGCTGAAGACCTGGGTTCAAATACATTTGTTCTCTTTCAAATACTTTAGATGGGCTTGATTGAGCTTGCCTGGCCAATGGAATAGTCCCACAAGTGCAAACCCTGTCCAACAGGCACTCTATGCAGGCTCAGACAAACAAACAAGGTATTTGAAAACTTTCAAATACTATTTGAACCCAGGTGTCATGGGCAATGCTGTGTGGGTTTGGTATACTGTACAGAAAGAGAGAGAGAGAGAGGTCCCAGATGATAAACTGCACTGCGTTCTGACACTCACTTACATAACATGGAGTAGGCAGGAGGCCGGCAGGGAGCTAGGCTCAGGCAGGGCAGAGGTGCCATTTTCTCCAGTGGATGAAATGTGATACAGAGAGATACAAAAACAGAACTTGGCAATATAACATAACAGTGGTCAGGGTCAGGGTGTATGTCATGGTCTGGTCAGGGTGTGTATTTCATGGTCTGGTCAGGGCCAGGAGGCAGGCAGGCAGGCATGGTGGACGTGCTTTAGCGATGGAAAATCAAAATCAAATCAGATAATGTTCGTAAACAACAGCTGTAGACTAACAGGGAAATTCTTACTTACGGGTCCTTTTCCAACAATACAGAGAGAACGATACAGAGTAAAATAGAAATAATGACATAAAGAATAAATACACTGTGAATAATGAAAAACAATCCCAAGTAAAAATAACAACATTGCTACAGGGAGTACCAGGTAATAACATGGATATATACAGGAAGTACCAGGTAATAACATGGCTATATACAGGAAGTACCAGGTAATAACATGGCTATATACAGGAAGTACCAGGTAATAACATGGTTATATACAGGAAGTACCAGGTAACAACATGGCTATATACAGGAAGTACCAGCTAACAACAAGGTTATATACAGGAAGTACCAGGTAATAACATGGCTATATACAGGAAGTACCAGGTAATAACATGGTTATATACAGGAAGTACCAGGTAATAACATGGCTATATACAGGAAGTACCAGGTAATAACATGGTTATATACAGGAAGTACCAGGTAAGAACATGGCTATATACAGGAAGTACCAGGTAATAACATGGCTATATAAAGGAAGTACCAGGTAACAACATGGCTATATGCAGGAAGTACCAGGTAATAACATGACTATATACAGGAAGTACCAGGTAATAACATGACCATATACAGGAAGTATCAGGTAATAACATGACCATATACAGGAAGTACCAGGTAATAACATGGCTATATACAGGGAGTATCAGGTAACAACATGGCTATATACAGGAAGTACCAGCTAATAACGTGGCTATATACAGGGAGTACCAGGTAATTACATGGCTACGGTAAGTACCAGGTAATAACATGGCTATATACAGGAAGTACCAGGTAATAACATGGCTATATACAGGGAGTACCAGGTAATAACATGGCTATATACAGGAAGTACCAGGTAATAACATGGTTATATGCAGGGAGTACCAGTACTGCGTCCATGTGCAGGGGTATAAGTTAATAACATGGCTATATACAGGGAGTACCAGTACTGAGTCCATGTGCAGTGCTACGAGGTAATTGAGGTAGCTATGTACATATAGGTAGGGGTAAACTGAATAGGCAACAGGATAGATAATAGATAGTAGCAGCGGGTAGCCATTTAATTCGCTATTTAGTTGTCTTGTTTAGCAGTTTCATGGCTTGAGGGTAGAAGGCCCCCACACCCGGCCATTGTGTTCCTCGAGGCCCTCACACCAGGCCATTGTTTTTCTCAAGGCCCCCACACCAGGCCATTGTTTTTCTCAAGGCCCCCACACCAGGCCATTGTTTTTCTCGAGGCCCCCACACCAGGCCATTGTTTTTCTCGAAGCCCCCACACCAGGCCATTGCTTTTCTCGAAGCCCCCACACCAGGCCATTGTTTTTCTCGAAGCCCCCACAACCAGGCCATTGTTTTTCTCGAGGCCCTCACAACCAGGCCATTGTTTTTCTCGAGGCCCTCACAACCAGGCCATTGTTTTTCTCGAGGCCCTCACAACCAGGCCATTGTTTTTCTCGAGGCCCTCACACCAGGCCATTGTTTTTCTCGAGGCCCTCACAACCAGGCCATTGTTTTTCTCGAGGCCCCCACACCAGGCCATTGTTTTTCTCGAGGCCCTCACAACTAGGCCATTGTTTTTCTCGAGGCCCTCACAACCAGGCCATTGTTTTTCTCGAGGCCCTCACAACCAGGCCATTGTTTTTCTCGAGGCCCTCACAACTAGGCCATTGTTTTTCTCGAGGCCCCCACAACCAGGCCATTGTTTTTCTCGAGGCCCTCACAACTAGGCTATTGTTTTTCTCGAGGCCCTCACAACCAGGCCATTGTTTTTCTCGAGGCCCTCACAACTAGGCCATTGTTTTTCTCGAGGCCCTCACAACTAGGCCATTGTTTTTCTCGAGGCCCTCACAACCAGGCCATTGTTTTTCTCGAGGCCCTCACAACCAGGCCATTGTTTTTCTCGAGGCCCTCACAACTAGGCCATTGTTTTTCTCGAGGCCTTCACAACTAGGCCATTGTTTTTCTCGAGGCCCTCACAACCAGGCCATTGTTTTTCTCGAGGCCCTCACAACCAGGCCATTGTTTTTCTCGAAGGCCTCCACGCCTCTCCTTGAGGCCCCCTTTATTAAGTGCTAATTTCCAACAGAATTTCAGGCAGCACTGATAGGGATATTTTAGACCAATCAAAATCTGGTTTTAGCAGTAACACAGTTGGTTATGGTATGAATTTTGACAAGCGGAAATGCAGCCTATCCAGCCGTGTGTAACGACTCCCACCGAAGGTGGCTCCCCTTCCTGTTCGGGTGGTGCTCGGCGGTCGTCGTCACCGGCCTACTAGCTGCTACTGACTTTTCCTCCCCCTCCCTTTTGGTGATTAGGGACACCTGTTTGTGGTTAGGGTGATTTGTGGGGCTTTTTACCCAGCAGCCCGGCCTGCTGGGTGTGCAGGATTGTTTGTTGTACAGGTTGTACATGCTTGTGTGTCACGGTTCGTGTACGTTGTCTCATGGTATTTTCGTGTTCTCGTTTATGTGGTGGAGCATTCATTTTTAGAGTGGCGTCGTGTTCACCTGTTTGTGGTATTAAATTAGAACGCTACTCTGAACTCTCTGTCTCCTGCGTGTGACTCTTTCCTCCACTACACCCCGGGCATTACACCGTGACTCACACTGACCATATGACATGGAACAAGAGTAGACTAATGTGATTTTGGTGCCTGTAATAGTTTTGTATTTAGAAACATAAAAAAATAATGTTTTTCCCCCATTTCATTTTATTTGATTAAAAACCAAGCATAGCATCCCCTCCTCTCAATTAAGGCTTTTTTTTTGTCTGCCTAATGCAATCACGAAGAAGTCAAGACTGTCGATAAAGGAAATGAATCTTAAGCACCAAAGCTTTATCAAGTTTCAGAGTAAACAGTGAGCTGACATTCCCTTTTCATCTATTCAGTATAGACAGTGTGTCATGAATATCACCGAAGGTGGCTCCCCTTCCCGTTCGGGTGGCGCTCGGCGGTCGTCGTCACCGGTCTACTAGCTGCCACCGATACCTTTTCCCCTTTTCGTTTGGTGTCTGTCTAATTGTTTTCACCTGTTCCTTGTTGGGGTTTTGGGGTGGTTGTTATTTAAGTTCGATTATCCCGCTTGTGTTTGTGCGGGCTTGTTTCTGTATTGTGAGAGGTGTTCTTTCTTTATATGGGTTTTCCGCTGTCCGGTTTTGATTCCAGAGTGTACTTAGGTGGAGTGTATTACGCCTATGTTCGGCGTTACCTTTTGTACCATTTTTGGTTGGACAGCGTGTTTTTCCCCGTATCCTCTCTGCGCCTGACTCCACACCCATTCACTCTTTGAGCGTTACACAGTGCCACATTATTTTGCTCGGCTATGAAAATCCAACTGACATTTACATTTACTCTGCAACTGACCTGTTGCAACCCTCTACAATCACTGTGATTATTATTTGACCCTGCTGGTCATCTATAAACATCTTGAAGAACGATCTGGCCTTAATGGCCATGTACTCTTATAATCTCCACCCGGCACAGCCAGAAGAGGACTGCCCACCCATCAGAGTCTGATTCCTCTCTAGGTTTCTTCCTCGCGCCAACCCCAGCAAGTGCCCCGATAATTGTGATAGTGAAAATAGCTAAAAATATTTCTGCCACACCCATGAACCTATAGAGCTACCACCTGCGTTAGGTTTGTTAAAATAGAGCAGTGTGTGTGCGTGAGCGTGTGCGTGTGTGTACTCTTTTCCTACAGACTCACTATGCTGTAATTCTGCACTGGGCGTTGCCTAAATAAACAACAGGGGACACAGTAACGAAGATGAATCACTGTTTTTAATATAAAAATAGTGACTAGCCAGTGTTATTACACAAGGAGATGATGTGTTTAAGTTACGTCAAACTGTGACCTGCTGTTTTAAGCTTAATTTAAGCTTAATAGTGTTTTTCGAGCCATCAAGTAATTGTTGGAATCCCATAGGGCTCCGGTCAAAAGTAGTGCACTACATAGGGAATAGTGTGCCATTTGGGACACAATTGTTTTCCACAGCTTTATTGAGTCCCAGAGCGGGAGCCAAGGAATTGAGGTGCTGTGCTCAACATGGAGTAAACAGAGCTCCTTAATCGAATACATCTTGTGTCCGTTTTTATTTTATTTTTTATGTTACTAGGAGAGTAGAGGGAGGAATTCCATGGAGCATTCTCACTGAAGACATCACTTACTTCATATACCTGTCATAGTCTGTTTGTGAAGGAAATGAAGGAATCGTTGATAGCTATCTGAGCCTTGAATAACACGTCAATTTTCAATCCAGACTTTTTGATTGGTCAGATAAGCTATACCTGAGGCAGTGATACTGTATCTGGTTAGACAGGCTTTATATACCAGAGGAAATTATACTGTATCTCACCAATATCCTCTCCCCTACAAGAACAGAAAAGTTATAACAGGCTCTCTATTAAACAAACAGATTTTCCCATGTATTCCAGGGGAAAGTGGAACTGCTTTGGTGACAGAAAGACCATAACCATTCACCACGATATTTAAATTCATAGTCGTTGGTGAGCAATAGCTTTGGCCCCATTGGTCGCATTGGAGTAGAATTCTATTGCATTGACAGGCACGCCTCAGGCCCATACTCTACACAGACTGGTGCGCCATAACCAATCAAAGCTGCAGTATCCCTATATGCAAATGTACCACTGCCATATATTGATCTGTGCCATTTACGTTGAACTGGACTGTGTTTACAGCATGATTGTTCGCAAGTAGATGCGCTTGTTTTGAAATCAAAGTGAGAGCTGCATGCACATTTGTTCATATTCTTTGTTAGAAAGTGAATTATTGGTCCAGTTATAGCTAATTTCTAGTCAGCAATGGGGGAGTGGTTGCTTCCTACAAGAACACAAAACATGTGCATTTCTAGCCATCATTGAAATACAAGTCAGGTAAAAAGCTTTTTTTCTGTCTTAAAGGGGCAGTGTTGTATTTTGAGACAGGCTTGAGTAAGCAAAGTAGCCAATAGGCAGAAGGTAGCATAATTTGTCTGATTCTCTGTAATAACGGTTTGGAAATAATAATGAATTTTTATTTTGTAAAGTGGTTTCTTGCATCAAACAACAGAACATGTTCAGTCACCTTGTCTGATGGACAAGTGGATTAACAGGTTAATGTCAATCCCTACATGTATTTTTCAAAAGTTTCATGGAATGTAGGCCTACATTGAACACCACACATTGGCTGCTACTGTAGGCTGAATGATAGAACAGATTCATCTCCATTGTTTTTTGATGGTAGGCCACTGATAAGCCTACATTATGATCAATTAGCCCCAGTAGCCTACTTGGCCACTGTTATAACTGTAACTGAAAGCGGATACAGCCTTCAGACTTCATAGTAAATGTGCGCCAGAAGTTGCACAGAATTTTCACAATGTGCTAATTGCCGATTTTTTTTGTTAGGGAAAATAGAAGCAACAACAGCTTAGCCTCAAAGTGGTAGGCTGCACAAGCTCACAAAACGGGACCGCCGAGTGCTGAAGCGCGTAGCGTGTAAAAATTGTCTGTACTCGGTTGCAACACTCAGTTCCATGCTGCCTCCAGCGTCAGCTGGAGAGATGTAAAGCTTGCCACCATTGGACTCTAGAGCAGTGGAAACGCATTCTCTGGAATTTGAATGTTTTGAATGGCTGCTGTGCTGCTGTGCTTGGGCTGCGTGTTGACTTAGCCAGCCCCTGTACTGTAACGGGATGAGCTGAGAAGCTGAGAGGAGATCAGCTCCTGTCCCCTCAGCTGGCTGCTGTGCTGCTGTGCTTGGGCTGCGTGTTGACTTAGCCAGCCCCTGTACTGTAACGGGATGAGCTGAGAAGCTGAGAGGAGATCAGCTCCTGTCCCCTCAGCTGGCTGCTATGCTGCTGTGCTTGGGCTGCGTGTTGACTTAGCCAGCCCCTGTACTGTAACGGGATGAGCTGAGAAGCTGAGAGGAGATCAGCTCCTGTCCCCTCAGCTGGCTGCTATGCTGCTGTGCTTGGGCTGCGTGTTGACTTAGCCAGCCCCTGTACTGTAACGGGATGAGCTGAGAAGCTGAGAGGAGATCAGCTCCTGTCCCCTCAGCTGGCTGCTATGCTGCTGTGCTTGGGCTGCGTGTTGACTTAGCCAGCCCCTGTACTGTAACGGGATGAGCTGAGAAGCTGAGAGGAGATCAGCTCCTGTCCCCTCAGCTGGCTGCTATGCTGCTGTGCTTGGGCTGCGTGTTGACTTAGCCAGCCCCTGTACTGTAACGGGATGAGCTGAGAAGCTGAGAGGAGATCAGCTCCTGTCCCCTCAGCTGGCTGCTATGCTGCTGTGCTTGGGCTGCGTGTTGACTTAGCCAGCCCCTGTACTGTAACGGGATGAGCTGAGAAGCTGAGAGGAGATCAAGCGTGTTGCTCCTGTCCCCTCAGCTGGCTGCTGTGTCTTCAACAGGGCCAAGTGAATCACTGACAGAGCCAACATTTGCTCAGTCATTAGTAGAGCCCAGCCAATGAACTGCTACTGCTGTCAATGCTGTACAAGTGGGTTCAATGGGACCCACTGTACAGATGTAGGATCTTAATTTGAGCCAGTTTGCTACAGCAGGAAAATACTCCTGCAGCAACTGGAAATGCGAATTATTATGTGGATTATAATTAATGTACATTGTTGTAGGGGTTGATACATTTTTCATAATGGAAAATCTAGTCTAACATTTCAAAGTGGAAAGTGGGACTTCAGAAGCCTTTTAAACATCAAACACACTACACATTTAAAATGTGCTGCTTTGCAGGAAAGTTCTCCTGCAACAGGGTGATCAAATTAAGATCCTACATCTGTGGCTGTGTCCCAAATGGCACCATATTCCCTATATAGTGCACTACTTCTGATGCATGGAATGCACTGTAGGCCCTGGTCTAAAGTAGTGCACTATATATAGGGAAAATGGTGCCATTTCAGACTCACAGATATGGCTTTAGTTATCCCAGCTGTCAGACACCTTTAAGACACGATAATAACTGACTCAAGGTTATGGCTTTAGTTATCCCAGCTGTCAGACACCTTTAAGACACGATAATAACTGACTCAAGGTTATGGCTTTAGTTATCCCAGCTGTCAAACACCTTGAAAACAAACAACCAGACGTCTCAAACAAGACATGTTGGACAGAGCGGTGATATTGCTGTGGTATTGCAGGGGGCATTTAAAGAAAAGGCACTGTGTGTACGTGTGTGTGTGTGTGTGTGTGTGTGTGTGTGTGTGTGTGTGTGTGTGTGTGTGTGTGTGTGTGTGTGTGTGTGTGTGTGTGTGTGTGTGTGTGTGTGTGTGTGTGTGTGTGTGTGTGTGTGTGTGTGTGGGTGGGGGTATGTGCATGCATGTGCGTGGTGAAATCAAATCAACATTTATTGGTCACGTACACAGTTTAGGATATGTTATAGCGGGTGCAGCTAAATGCTTGTGTTACTAGCTCCTAACAGTGCAGCTAAATGCTTGTGTTACTAGCATCTAACAGTGCAGCTAAATGCTTGTGTTACTAGCTCCTAACGGTGCAGCTAAATGCTTGTGTTACTAGCTCCTAACGGTGCAGCTAAATGCTTGTGTTACTAGCTCCTAACAGAGCAGCTAAATGCTTGTGTTGCTAGCTCCTAATAGTGCAGCTAAATGCTTGTGTTACTAGCTCCTAACAGTGCAGCTAAATGATTGTGTTACTAGCTCCTAACGGTGCAGCTAAATGCTTGTGTTACTAGCTCCTAACAGTGCAGCTAAATGCTTGTGTTACTAGCATCTAACAGTGCAGCTAAATGCTTGTGTTACTAGCTCCTAACGGTGCAGCTAAATGCTTGTGTTACTAGCTCCTAACGGTGCAGCTAAATGCTTGTGTTACTAGCTCCTAACAGAGCAGCTAAATGCTTGTGTTGCTAGCTCCTAATAGTGCAGCTAAATGCTTGTGTTACTAGCTCCTAACAGTGCAGCTAAATGATTGTGTTACTAGCTCCTAACGGTGCAGCTAAATGCTTGTGTTACTAGCTCCTAACAGAGCAGCTAAATGCTTGTGTTACTAGCTCCTAACAGTGTAGCTAAATGCTTGTGTTACTAGCTCCTAACAGTGCAGCTAAATGCTTGTGTTACTACCTCCTAACAGAGCAGCTAAATGCTTGTGTTACTAGCTCCTAACAGAGCAGCTAAATGCGTTTGTTACTAGCTCCTAACAGAGCAGCTAAATGCTTGTGTTACTAGCTCCTAACAGTGCAGCTAAATGCTTGTGTTACTAGCTCCTAACAGAGCAGCTAAATGCTTGTGTTACTAGCTCCTAACAGTGAAGCTAAATGCTTGTGTTACTAGCTCCTAACAGTGCAGCTAAATGCTTGTGTTACTAGCTCCTAACAGAGCAGCTAAATGCTTGTGTTACTAGCTCCTAACAGAGCAGCTAAATGCTTGTGTTACTAGCTCCTAACAGAGCAGCTAAATGCTTGTGTTACTAGCTCCTAACAGAGCAGCTAAATGCTTGTGATACTAGCATCTAACAGTGTGTGTGACTGTGTACATTTAAAGAAAGGAGGAAAGGCAACACTGTGTGTGATGAATGAGTTCCCCAATGTCAATCAAAAGATCCGGCATTGAAAACCACAGACCAACAGTTCCCCAATGTCAATCAAAAGATCCGGCATTGTAAACCACAGCCCAACAGTTCTCCAATGTCAATCAAAATATCCGGCATTGAAAACCACAGCCCAGCAGTTCCCCAATGTCAATCAAAAGATCCGGCATTGTAAACCACAGCCCAACAGTTCCCCAATGTCAATCAAAAGATCCGGCATTGTAAACCACAGCCCAACAGTTCCCCAATGTCAATCAAAAGATCCGGCATTGTAAACCGAAGCCCAACAGTTCCACAATGTCAATCAAAAGATCCGGCATTGTAAACCACAGGCCAGCAGTTCCCCAATGTCAATCAAAAGATCCGGCATTGTAAACCGCAGCCCAACAGTTCCCCAATGTCAATGAAAAGATCCGGCATTGAAAACCACAGGCCTAGCAGTAAATAGGAGAGTCAGCAGCCACTCACATGTATTGCCTGAACACACTCAGTAAAACGGCCTCTCAGCTGTGTAACTGCATCTCAAATGGCACCCTATATCGTTCACTACTTTTGACCAGAGCCCTATGGGTAAATGCACTATATAGGGAATAGGGTGCCAATTAGGACTAACCCTGTGATATCCTTCGGGGATAAATGTGGGTTTATGTAAACTACATGAAAATTTGCCAGAAAGGGTACATAATTGTAAAAGCACAATCTCGCACAGCCCAGCATGAGTACAGATGCTCTCTTGCTTTCTCTTTCTCTCTGTCTCTCCCCCCTCCCTTTCTCTCTTTCTCTGTCCCTCTCTCTCGCTCTCTCTCTCTCTCTGTCTCTCCCCCCTCCCTTTCTCTCTCTCTCTCTCTCTCTCTCTCTCTCTCTGTCTCTCTCTGTCCCTCTCTCTCTCTCTCTCTCTCTCTCTCTCTCTCTCTCTCTCTCTCTCTCTCTCTCTCTCTCTCTCTCTCTCTCTCTCTCTCTCTCTCTCTCTCTCTCTGTCTCTCCCCCCTCCCTTTCTCTGTCTCTCTCTCTCTGTCTCTCTCTGTCCCTCTCTCTCTCTCTCTCTCTCTCTCTCTCTCTCTCTGTATCTCCTCCCCATCTCTCTCTCTCTCTCTCTCTGTATCTCCCCCCATCTCTGTCTCTCCCCCCCCCCCCCTCTCTCTCTCACACAAACACAACAATAACTCAGTTGTTTTGCTGTGTTTTTATAATTGTAAACCGCTGTGCAGAATGAATGGTGAAGGTTTTGGAGGCAATTTCCTGTGGAGGAACTGCTGAGTGTATTATCACTTTCTCCCCCCCCCACACACACAGCATCAGCCCAGGACACACAGCATCATCCCAGGACACACAGCATCAGCCCTGGATACACAGCATCAGCCCATCAGCCCAGGACACACAGCATCAGCCCAGGACACACAGCATCAGCCCAGGACACACAACATCAACCCAGGACACACACAGCATCAGCCCAGGACCCACAGCATCAGCCCAGGACACACAGCATCAGCCCAGGACACACAGCATCATCCCAGGACACACAACATCAACCCAGGGCACACACAGCATCAGCCCAGGACACACAGCATCAGCCCAGGACACACAGCATCAGCCCAGGACACACAGCATCAGCCCACAGCATCAGCCCAGGACACACAGCATCAGCCCAGGACACACAGCATCAGCCCAGGACACACAGCATCAGCACAGGACACACAGCATCAGTCCATCAGCCCAGGACACACAACATCAGATCAGGACACACAACATCAGCCCAGGACACACAGCATCAGCCCAGGACACACAGCATCAGCCCATCAGCCCAGGACACACAACATCAGATCAGGACACACAGCATCAGCCCAGGACACACAGCATCAGCCCAGGACACACAGCATCAGCCCAGGACACACAGCATCAGCCCACAGCATCAGCCCAGGACACACAGCATCAGCCCAGGACACACAGCATCAGCCCATCAGCCCAGGACACACAACATCAGATCAGGACACACAACATCAGCCCAGGACACACAGCATCAGCCCAGGACACACAGCATCAGCCCATCAGCCCAGGACACACAGCATCAGCCCAGGACACACAGCATCAGCCCATCAGCCCAGGACACACAACATCAGATCAGGACACACAACATCAGATCAGGACACACAACATCAGCCCAGGACACACAGCATCAGCCCAGGACACACAGCATCAGCCCAGGACACACAGCATCAGCCCATCAGCCCAGAACACACAGCATCAGCATATCAGCCCAGGACACACAGCATCAGCCCAGGACACACAACATCAGCCCAGGACACACAACATCAGCCCAGGACACACAGCATCAACCAAGGACACACAGCATCAGCCCAGGACACACAGCATCAGCCCAGGACACACAGCATCATGCCGGTCAGCATCATTGAGACACACAGCACCTCCTAGCTCCATGTAACTGACCAGTTTAGTAGCTCATGTCTACTGTAATCTATTTCCCCTGTGATCTATGACTGTTGTAATACAGAGACCATGCTGCTGCCCGCTATATTGACAACACATGACCCAACAAGTTGTACGGTATCGTGGTTGAATTGGGTGGGTGCACACCTGTGGCACCTCATCTACTGCTTGAGTATCAAAACGTTATAGAATATTCACTCTAAAATAACCTTTATTTAACTAGGCAAATCAGTTATGAACACATTCTTATTTACCCTGACAGCCTACCTGGTACTGTAAAAATCTAATGAGTGTAGGCACATTAAATGAGTACCAGCTGCACCTTGTAGATTCTACACTTGAGTATGATAATAAACTATGACTGGAGAGAGAATAGAGGAGAGGAGAATACAGAGAGAGAGAGACAGAGAGAGAGAGGAGAATAGAGAGAGATAGAGAGGAGAGGAGAATAGAGGTAGAGAGAGAGAGGGAGAGGAGAATAGAGAGAGAGAGAGTGAGAGAGAGAGAGAGAGAGAGAGAGAGAGAGAGAGAGAGAGAGAGGGTAGAATAGAGAGAGAGAATAGAGAGAGAGAGAGAGTGAGTGAGAAAGAGAGAGAAGGGAGAATAGAGAGAGTGAGAGAGAGAGAGAGAGAGAGAGAGAGAGGGTAGAATAGAGAGAGAGAATAGAGAGAGAGAGAGAGTGAGAAAGAGAGAGAAGGGAGAATAGAGAGAGAGAATAGAGAGAGAGAGAGAGATACCAATAGTCCCTTGTAGACTTCTGCTATAGTGACACCTTAACGTTGTGAACAGAGTGCCCCATGCCGGCGGTGGGGTTATGGTATGGGCAAGCATAAGCTACGGACAATGAACACAATTGCATTTTATCTATGGCCATTTCAATGCACAGAGATACCATGATGAGGATCCTGAGGGCCATTATCGTGCCATTAATCCGCCATCATCACCTCATGTTTCAACATGATAATGCACTGGAAGCTGAAAATGTCCCAGTTCCTCCATGGCCTGCATACTCACCAGACATGTCACCCATTGAGCATGTTTGGGATGCTCTGGATCGACGTGTATGACAGTGTTCCAGTTCCCATCAATATCCAGCAATTGATTTGACTACTCACTTAGGGAAATGTTTCTATCCAAATACAATTTCTCTGGTTCACTTATAATTGGTAAATTGGCCTTATTAAGGAAATTGTCTGTTTCTTTCTTTGAACTTTTGTTTTCAGATTGATACACTTAAATATTGAGTTCATTTAAGAATAATCCATTGTTATACTACCATCTGGGGGTTTTAATGCTGTGGCTTGTACGTTCCTCCCCATCTTTCTTAATTGGCCAAGCAAGCATTTTCCCGCTCTTTCATCTCACTCAACGTATTGTTGTTTGCGATTGGAGGGCAGCAATCAGGGCTTTATTATGTTTTGTTCAAGCTTCAACGTGTTGAAAGGTGTCAACATTTCCATGTAAGCTGTGGTTTCTATTCGAAGTTGTGGATTTTCTGTTCTAGTATTTCAAATGATTTATTGGTCTTCTATTTCTTATGTGAAGATTAAGACACGATACAAGCTGTCATGTAATGGAGGCGAACGCCAACCCATATCCAAAGCTCCGCCCAAAACATTCACTTTTTATTGTTTCTTGTATAAAAAAAAACAGATGTTAGGCGTTATTTTTCTTCAAATAAGAAAATACCTTAATTATTTTGGCTAGATGTACAATATGCTCTGAAAGATTTCCAGACAACAGTTGGGCGTACTCCGTTATCTCTAAGTAACATTTGTGTTGAATTGCCATGTCTTCGTTATTGGCATAGTAGGTTTAAGATTAAACGTGAAGGACAATGGTCTATGGTCCGTAATTATTCTAGGAAAGTATTTACATTCAGAAAGACAGTCAATGAAAGAAAAGTTTACAATGAAAAAAGTAACTTGTTGAATATGAGATGTGGACATGAGAGTAATATGAATATTATCCTTCAGTTGGATGTTTCCATCTGTTACAATAACATAATATTCCCATAACATTGAGATAGTTTTACTATAAGACCGTTAATGAACTTTGTGTCGTCTTTTTACATTTTTTATTCATTTTTGTTGTTGTTGTGCCAGGTTTCCTTTTACCATTATAAAACATCAATTTGGGTCTGTAATAATTTCTGTAGACTTAAATGGGACTTTTTTTTTTTTATCAATGAGAATTGAAATTCCTCTGGATCTTAAAGGAGAAGATGGAGGAAGAAGCCAACCCATATCCCAAGCTCACCCAAAACATTCACTTTCTATTGTTTCTGGTAAAAAAACAAACACATGTAGGCGTTATTCTTCTTCAAATAGTAAAATATCTTAGTTATTTTGTCTGGATGCATAATTCCATTGTCATTCCATGTCACACATGTTCATATCTTAAGTTGTATCCACAGCACATATTTGTGTCTCATATTGACTCCATACATTATGTAAGGTGTTGATTCACCACATAAACAGCTACTTGACTCCATACATTATGTAAGGTGTTGATTCACAACATAAACAGCTACTTGACTCCATACATTATGTAAGGTGTTGATTCACCACATAAACAGCTACTTGACTCCATACATTATGTAAGGTGTTGATTCACCACATAAACAGCTACTTGACTCCATACATTATGTAAGGTGTTGATTCACCACATAAACAGCTACTTGACTCCATACATTATGTAAGGTGTTGATTCACCACATAAACAGCTACTTGACTCCATACATTATGTAAGGTGTTGATTCACTACATAAACAGCTACTTGACTCCATACATTATGTAAGGTGTTGATTCACTACATAAACAGCTACTTGACTCCATACATTATGTAAGGTGTTGATTCACCACATAAACAGCTACTTGACTCCATACATTATGTAAGGTGTTGATTCACCACATAAACAGCTACTTGACTCCATACATTATGTAAGGTGTTGATTCACTACATAAACAGCTACTTGACTCCATACATTATGTAAGGTGTTGATTCACAACATAAACAGCTACTTGACTCCATACATTATGTAAGGTGTTGATTCACAACATAAACAGCTACTTGACTCCATACATTATGTACGGTGTTGATTCACAACATAAACAGCTAGTTGACTCCATACATTATGTAAGGTGTTGATTCACCACATAAACATCTACTTGACTCCATACATTATGTAAGGTGTTGATTCACCACATAAACAGCTACTTGACTCCATACATTATGTAAGGTGTTGATTCACCACATAAACAGCTACTTGACTCCATACATTATGTAAGGTGTTGATTCACTACATAAACAGCTACTTGACTCCATACATTATGTAAGGTGTTGATTCACTACATAAACAGCTACTTGACTCCATACATTATGTAAGGTGTTGATTCACAACATAAACAGCTACTTGACTCCATACATTATGTAAGGTGTTGATTCACCACATAAACAGCTACTTGACTCCATACATTATGTAAGGTGTTGATTCACTACATAAACAGCTACTTGACTCCATACATTATGTAAGGTGTTGATTCACTACATAAACAGCTACTTGACTCCATACATTATGTAAGGTGTTGATTCACCACATAAACAGCTACTTGACTCCATACATTATGTAAGGTGTTGATTCACCACATAAACAGCTACTTGACTCCATACATTATGTAAGGTGTTGATTCACTACATAAACAGCTACTTGACTCCATACATTATGTAAGGTGTTGATTCACAACATAAACAGCTACTTGACTCCATACATTATGTAAGGTGTTGATTCACAACATAAACAGCTACTTGACTCCATACATTATGTACGGTGTTGATTCACAACATAAACAGCTAGTTGACTCCATACATTATGTAAGGTGTTGATTCACCACATAAACAGCTACTTGACTCCATACATTATGTAAGGTGTTGATTCACAACATAAACAGCTACTTGACTCCATACATTATGTAAGGTGTTGATTCACCACATAAACAGCTACTTGACTCCATACATTATGTAAGGTGTTGATTCACTACATAAACAGCTACTTGACTCCATACATTATGTAAGGTGTTGATTCACAACATAAACAGCTACTTGACTCCATACATTATGTAAGGTGTTGATTCACAACATAAACAGCTACTTGACTCCATACATTATGTAAGGTGTTGATTCACAACATAAACAGCTACTTGACTCCATACATTATGTAAGGTGTTGATTCACAACATAAACAGCTACTTGACTCCATACATTATGTAAGGTGTTGATTCACTACATAAACAGCTACTTGACTCCATACATTATGTAAGGTGTTGATTCACTACATAAACAGCTACTTGACTCCATACATTAAGTGTTGATTCACAACATAAACAGCTACTTGACTCCATACAATTTGTAAGGTGTTGATTCACAACATAAACAGCTACTTGACTCCATACATTATGTACGGTGTTGATTCACAACATAAACAGCTACTTGACTCCATACATTAAGTGTTGATTCACAACATAAACAGCTACAATGAAAATAGTATTGATCAATCCTCAAGCTTCTTAGTGGGCATGTAATCACAAGATATATAAAAAATAAAAAATAAAATAAAAAAATCATGATTCCTCTTCCCCTTCCATCCTCTTCCCGTATGATTCTGTCCTGTACTGTTGCACAGGTGAGAGAGCAACCTTATTGGTTCCGCCGTAGTGGCCATTCCCTTTAATGCAGGTTATTGGTCAGTGACTGTGTCTCTATGCCAGGGGTCTCCAACCTCTTCTAGCATGAGAGGTACTTTTTTTTTTTTTTTTTTTTAGATGTTGGAGCTACAATTTTTTTTCTTGCTTTCAAATAGACACAGTGTTCTCTTCTCCCCTGCAACTCTTCCCCGGGTCCTTAAGGCGCCAGCATGCTTCAGTTCCACTGGCTCCTAACCGAACGAGTGTGAACGCATACTTCCTTAAAAGACATTCGCTTGAAAAACAAGAAAAAAGCGGCAATAGTACTGTTTGTCCATTTTGATACGCTGTAGCCAGTCCTCAAAATAGTCCGAATTAATCTCAAGAAATCTGTTTTCTCAGTTTTATTTTTCCTGGTTTTAGAATTTTAAAAATTGTTCACTCTCAAAAAAGTTTTTTAGTTATTTGATTTATTTCACCTTTATTTAACCAGGTAGACCAGTTGAGAACAAGTTCTAATTTACAACTGCGACCTGGCCAAGATAAAGCAAAGCAGTGAGACACAAACAACAACACAGAGTTACACATGGAATAATCAAGCATACAGTCAATAACACAATAGAAGAAGAAAAAAGTCTATATACAGTGTGTGCAAATGGCGTGAGGCGTAGCAATACAAATTACAATTTTTCATAGAGAAACAACGAAATTGGATGCTCTGAGTCCATGTCAATGGTTAAATCACATCAGAAGACACTTTTTTATTTAGGTCTGGAAGAAAACTAACATGTATTTTTGATGTAATTCCCCTTTAATTACGCATCTGGCCCTTTAATTACGCATCTGGCCCTTTAATTACGCATCTGGCCCTTTAATTGGCCCTTTAATCTAGTGAGTGAGGAATGTGCCATCTAACGTGCCGGTCTAGCGATGGTTCTGTATAGCCGCGAGAAGTAGGCTATGCAGAACCATAGTCTACCCCCGCCTTAACTACTGTACTGCTGCTGCTCCTTTCATGGCAAAATGAGCAAATAACAAATAATAAATACAAATAATATATTTACTCATGATATACTTCTGCCAGGTAAGCCTACCTTGCAGTTAACATTTAATTGAGAAGGTATTGGGAGAAAGTATTTCTGTCAACCCACAAGACGGTTATCACATCGACTGGAGCGAATGACAAACGCGCACACCACACAGACAGGCTGGGGCAATATTACTGGAAATTAATTGGCAGATATTGTGTTAGGTTTGGATTTTTTATTCCATAGTGCCTATCCAGGGGTGGGATAATGTCAAAGTTGCGTTGATTAGATAGTAGCTGAGAACTTGCAGCGTCGGATAATTGTGAGATTTGTTCATGACAGCTTGTGATGGAACACATGAAACATTGCGTATATTTCCGGGAATTGTTTGGCAAGCTACTCATGGGTGGGCTGGGATCGACCTGCTGGAAACCCCTGCTCTATGCAATACAAAGAAATAATACATACAGTGCATTCGGAAAGTATTCACACCCCTTGACTTTTTCCACATTTTGTTACGTTACAGCCTGAATTTAAAATGAATTGTTTTGTTTTATTCCCTCATCAATCTACACACAATATCCCATAATGACGAAGTGAAAACAGGTTTTTATAAATGTTTGCAAATTTATATAAACATTTAAAAAACAGAAATACCTTATTTAGATAAATATTCAACATTTTGTTGTGTTACAAAGTGGCATTAAAATGTATTTAATTAAATGTTTTTGTCAACTATCTACACAAAGTGGAGGAAACATTTGTAAAAAAAAAAAAATATGAAAAATAAAAGACTAATATATCTTCATGAGATAAGTATTCAACCCCCTGAGTCAATACATGTTAAAATCACTGTTGGCAGGTTAAACACTTTTACTGCACACAGAGTCCATGCAACCTATTATGTGACTTGTTAAGCACATTTTTACTCCTGAGCTTATTTACTCTTGTCATAACAAAGGAGTTGAATAGCTATTGACTCAAGACATTTCAGCTTTTCATTTTTGATGAATTTGTAACAATTAAAAAAAAAACATAATTCCACTTTGACATTACGGGATATTGTGTGTAGATCATTGGCAAAAAAATAAAAACATCTACATTGCGTCCATTTTAAATTCAGGCTGTAACATAACAAAATGTGGAAAAAGTGAAGGGGTGTGAATACTTTCTGGAGGCTCTGTAGTCTTGGCCATAGCTTAATTTGTAAATCGGGAAGTCCCGGAACACATAGTGAGCGCCGGAAGGAGGGTTATCCGGGGGGTCTGAGGTCCCGGAACACATAGTGAGCGCAGGAAGGAGGGTTATCCGGGGGGTCTGAGGTCCCGGAACACATAGTGAGCGCCGGAAGGAGGGTTATCCGGGGGGGTCTGAGGTCCCGGAACACATAGTGAGCGCCGGAAGGAGGGTTATCCGGGGGGGTCTGAGGTCCCGGAACACATAGTGAGCGCAGGAAGGGGGGTTATCCGGGGGGTCTGAGGTCCCGGAACACATAGTGAGCGCCGGAAGGAGGGTTATCCGGGGGGGTCTGAGGTACCGGAACACATAGTGAGCGCCGGAAGGAGGGTTATCCGGGGGGGTCTGAGGTCCCGGAACACATAGTGAGCGCCGGAAGGAGGGTTATCCGGGGGGGTCTGAGGTACCGGAACACATAGTGAGCGCCGGAAGGAGGGTTATCCGGGGGGGGTCTGAGGTCCCGGAACACATAGTGAGCGCCGGAAGGAGGGTTATCCGGGGGGGTCTGAGGTCCCGGAACACATAGTGAGCGCAGGAAGGGGGGTTATCCGGGGGGGTTTGAGGTCCCGGAACACATAGTGAGCGCCGGAAGGAGGGTTATCCGGGGGGGGTCTGAGGTCCCGGAACACATAGTGAGCGCCGGAAGGAGGGTTATCCGGGGGGGGTCTGAGGTACCGGAACACATAGTGAGCGCCGGAAGGAGGGTTATCCGGGGGGGGTCTGAGGTCCCGGAACACATAGTGAGCGCCGGAAGGAGGGTTATCCGGGGGGGGTCTGAGGTCCCGGAACACATAGTGAGCGCCGGAAGGAGGGTTATCCGGGGGGGTCTGAGGTCCCGGAACACATAGTGAGCGCAGGAAGGAGGGTTATCCGGGGGGGGTCTGAGGTCCCGGAACACATAGTGAGCGCCGGAAGGAGGGTTATCCGGGGGGGTCTGAGGTCCCGGAACACATATTGAGCGCAGGAAGGAGGGTTATCCGGGGGGGCTGAGGTTCCGGAACACATAGTGAGCGCAGGAAGGAGGGTTATCCGGGGGGTCTGAGGTTCCGGAACACATAGTGAGTGCAGGAAGGAGGGTTATCCGGGGGGGTCTGAGGTCCCAGAACACATAGTGAGCGCAGGAAGGAGGGTTATCCGGGGGGGGTCTGAGGTCCCGGAACACATAGTGAGTGCAGGAAGGAGGGTTATCCGGGGGGGTCTGAGGTCCCGGAACACATAGTGAGCGCAGGAAGGAGGGTTATCCGGGGGGGGTCTGAGGTACCGGAACACATAGTGAGCGCAGGAAGGAGGGTTATCCGGGGGGGGTCTGAGGTCCCGGAACACATAGTGAGCGCCGGAAGGGGGGTTATCCGGGGGGGTCTGAGGTCCCGGAACACATAGTGAGCGCAGGAAGGAGGGTTATCCGGGGGGGTCTGAAGTCCCGGAACACATAGTGTGCGCAGGAAGGAGGGTTATCCGGGGGGGTCTGAGGTCCCGGAACACATAGTGAGCGCAGGAAGGAGGGTTATCCGGGGGGGGTCTGAGGTTCCGGAACACATTGAGAGAAAAAAGAGTGTGGAACACAACATAGCAGCACAGAAAACAGAGTAAACAGTAGCCTACTACCGTCTACGGTGGCGAAACGGACAGCACTCTCCAAGGTGCTGATTCATTCAAAGCATTTTAGACGTCACTGCAATATGCCCACATACTTGAGCATAGCTGCGGGGCAAGACCTACTTTCTTATAGCCTCATTTTCTAGACATCAATGTAGAGCAACATTTTTAGATGACACTGCAGAAGCAGAACACCCGCAATATGCATACAAACATACATAGATACATACTCATCTGTTTTGTTTACAAGACCCGAATTTTACATACTTTTCAAGACATGGAGCAGTAGAATAAATATCACAATATCGAAATCTAACTTCAAATAAAATGTATCAATGTAGGCTACAGCAGAACACACATGTGAGAATATATAGGCCTCCTGCCTGTGTGATAATATGACACACATATTCAGATTACAAACTTGTTCTGTACTGTGAAGGTGAAACAAAAAAAACTAAAAAATCTTACCTTAGTTTTCAAAAACCTCCCACAATGACTCTCCCCATGTCAATTCCATTTAACTCCTGAGAGTGCTCAAAGCCATGAGCCGGCATGTGGCTGTGACGTTTAGCCTCCTATAAAGCCTGTTCTGAAATTTCTATCTGTAGTTTATTTTTTTCATTTTGACTGTTATCTATAACCTGGGTGTCCTCTCTAGCCTTGTCTACAAGGCTTGCTGCCACAAAATGCGCCTTCGTTCAATTTTTTTTCTGAGGACTCTTTGTTTTTTGTAGTTTTTTTTTAACGTCTGATGCATAGGATGTTCATTTACTGTACATTCCATCCACTCTTTTGCTAGTTTAATACCTCGAGTCGTTTCTAGACCCAAGCGCCCACCCTTTTTGCATGTTGTACAGCCCAACTTTGAATTCTGCATGACAAGCCAAGGGTTATATGTTTGCTTGTTCTTAAACTGAAAATTGCACCTGCTCCGAGCCCTTCGTCAGTGGATGCACTCCCCCCCTCCCCCCCAATGTCCTATTAAGCAAGGTGTGTTATGAAGGGAATTTATTGATATATATGTATAATATTAAGACTTATGGTAAGTCCAATGGAATTTCCCAACTAGGATTAAATGACACACTTAATATATATATATTTCTGTATTTGAATGTATTATTTATAAAACAGATGTTGGCATATAACCACTGGAGTAGCCTACAGCTCTGTTGTACTGCACACTGCACCACACGTGTGGTGCATTCGTCTTGACCCACTGGGGGACAGAGTGGGTGCATCATTAAATAGCAGGGTGGTATATTGACTTTTAACATCAATGCAACATCCATCTGCTCTGGGCACCCTTTATTCACTAGATTTTTCAGAGTTTATTGGCTACATGTTCAGTTGGGTCTAGCTACATTTCTTGTACATTTCACATTGGGATTCAGTGAATGACTACATGTTGCTATAATTGTCCAACAAAGATCTGGAAATAACTCATCCCAAACCATCTCAATTTGGTTAAGGTCGGGGGATTGTGGAGGCCAGGTCATCTAATGCAGCACTCCATCACTCTCCTTCTTGGTAAAATAGCCCTTACACAGCCTGGAGGGCCCTAAGCGACTGGTTATGCCTGGAACCGGCCCTGGAGGAGAGAGAGATAGAGAGACAGACAGAGAAAGACAGCTGCCAACAGTACCCTCTCTAGACGTTTGCCATACTGACACTGTGACCCCTCCTGCTAGGTCCTGACAATCAACCCCCCCCGCCCCCCCAAACACACACACACACACACACACACACACACACACACACACACACACACACACACACACACACACACACACACACACACACACTGATCCGCCCGCTGTGTCCTGGCTGTCAACCCCCCCCAACACACACACACACACACACACACACACACACACACACACACACACACACACACACACACACACACACACACACACACACACACACACACACACACACACACTGATCCGCCCGCTGTGTCCTGGCTGTCAACCCCCCCCAACACACACACACACACACACACACACACACACACACACACACACACACACACACACACACACACACACACACACACACACACACACACACACACACACACACTGATCCGCCCGCTGTGTCCTGGCTGTCAACCCCCCCCAACACACACACACACACACACACACACACACACACACACACACACACACACACACACACACACACACACACACACACACACACACTGATCCGCCCGCTGTGTCCTGGCTGTCAACCCACTACTCACAGAGCTGACCATGTGATGTCAACAGCTGGTCTCTCAGCAACCCAATTGGCATCATGTAGTTTATAGCTTCCTGGTTATCACATGGATGCTTCACTGATGTGTTGCATGAGTTGTTTCGGCTATGTTGTTTATCAACAGAACATTTGGTAGATAATATGTTGGGATCTATCCCAAATTAAACCCTATTCCCTACATAGTGTACTTTCCTAGTCCAAAGTAGTGCACTACATCCTATAGGGCCCTGGTCCAAAGTAGTGCACTACACCCTATAGGGCCCTAGTCAAAAGTAGTGCACTACATTGGGAATAGGGTGCCATATCGTTCCCGTTCCCCCATCGTTTTTTTTTGGCCTCGTTGGTAATTCCCTTCATGATCTTTCCAGGGAATTATGATCTGTTGTACCCCACGAGCTGTTTGGCAGCAGTCAGGTGGATTAATCCTCATTATTCTCTGGGACTGTGTTGTTCCCATGGCTGTGGGGTTGAGTAGGGAGGCTTGTGGTGTGTGTAGTGTGTGTGTGCGTCTGTGTGTGTGTGTGTGAGTGAGTGAGTGAGTGAGTGAGTGAGTGAGTGAGTGAGTGAGTGAGTGAGTGAGTGAGTGAGTGAGTGAGTGAGTGAGTGAGTGAGTGAGTGAGTGAGTGAGTGAGTGAGAGACAGTTGGAGGAGGGCCAGGCCATAGAAGAGTTATGTCAAATCCCTGCCATGGGCCTCCTGACTCAGCTCTGTCTCTAAACCCTGCCATGCAACTCCTGGTGCAGCTACCATGGACCTCCCGGTGCAGCTACCATGGGCCTCCTGGTGCCGCTACCATGGACCTCCTGGTGCCGCTACCATGGACCTCCTGGTGCAGCTACCATGGACCTCCTGGTGCAGCTACCATGGACCTCCTGGTGCAGCTACCATGGACCTCCCGGTGCAGCTACCATGGACCTCCCGGTGCAGCTACCATGGGCCTCCTGGTGCAGCTACCATGGACCTCCCGGTGTAGCTACCATGGACCTCCCGGTGCAGTTCTCCAGGGAGACTCTGAGTGTCATGCAACACCACTCACAAATAAGATTAGTGTGTACACACAATGCTGTGCCTCTGAAATGCTCAGCTGTAGCTCACACAGCTCTTGGATTTCACCCATAAATAGAGAAATAGGGAGAGAGCGAGAGAGAAATGGTGGGCAGAGAGGGGGAGGGGGAGCGGTAAAGACATGGAGAGAGAGGGGGAGTCAGAGCGAGAGAAAGTGAGGAAGAGAGGAAGAGAGAGAGAGAGAGCGAGAGCAATAAAAACAATTTCTCTGCTTTTTCTAAATGTCAATGTTAAATGGCTTGTCCATCGATGACACATTGCCATTTCATGTTTGACTTAGCCAGCATGTTAGGGTCCTCTGTGGAGCCCTCCATAGCTCAGGTGGCAGAGCATGGTGCTTGCAATGCCGCAATAGTGGGTTCAATTCCCACGACCACCCATATGTAATATGTATACATGCTCGACTTGACTGTAAGTGGCTTTGGATAAAAGCGTCTGTTAAATGGCTTCTATTATTATATGCAATAGAATACATACGTCTCACAAACAGCTTTTATACACGTCTTTAGCTTAACCGTGAAGGAATCTGAAATGGCACAGACTATTCTCTACGTTGAGGTCCTATATCAATGCACTGTAGGAAATAATGTGTCATTTACGACGGAGCCCGTGGGGACTCATCTCCTCACAGTGAACAGGCACGACTTACACTGAATCCCTATTCCCTATATAGTCCACTACTTTTCACCAGAGACCAAATTGGGATGCATCCTCAGCTGTCATTTTTACCTCCCAGGGATTACCATGACCCCAACATGTCATAATGCCTGTTCCCTTTGAGACGTGTTCTCCCCAGTACATGTTACACAGAGAACTACTGTTAGAGATGTAAGTTTGTGAGGTCATGTTGGTTAGAGACCTAATTATAAAACACAGAGAATTAAACGGAGGGAAGGGGATGAGTTGACTCTGTATTTATCACAGTTCATGTTGTATTTGGTATGTTGTTATATTGTACATTATCAGCGTAACACTGCTGTACGTGTCATTCAATAATCATGCAGAATTCTGAATACAGAAAAGGTAGCCCAAGATGAAAAAGGAAGCCCAAGATGAAAAAAAGGAAGCCCAAGATGAAAAGGAAGCCCAAGATGGAAAGGAAGCCCAAGATGAAAAAAAGGAAGCCCAGGATGAAAAGGAAGCCCAAGATGGAAAAAGGAAGCCCAATATGAAAAAAGGAAGCAGGATGAAAAGGAAGCCCAAGATGAAAAAAGGAAGCCCAAGATGTAAAAGGAAGCCCAAGATAAAATGGAAGCCCAGGATAAAAAAGGAAGCCCAAGATGAAAAGGAAGCCCAAGATGAAAAAGGAAGCCCAAGGTGGAAAGGAAGCCCAAGATGAAAAGAAGCCCAAGATGAAAAGGAAGCCCAAGATGAAAAGGAAGCCCAAGGTGAAAAGGAAGCCCAAGATGAAAAGGAAGCCCAAGATGAAAAGGAAGCCCAAGATGAAAAAAGGAAGCCCAAGATGAAAAAAGGAAGCCCAAGATGAAAAAGGAAGCCCAAGATGAAAAAGGAAGCCCAAGATTAAAAAAGAAGCCCAAGGTGAAAAGGAAGCCCAAGATGAAAAGGAAGCCCAAGATGAAAAAAGGAAGCCCAATATGAAAAAGGAAGCTCAAGATGAAAAGGAAGCCCAAGATGATAAGGAAGCCCAAGATGAAATAGGAAGCCCAAGATGAAAAAGGAAGCCCAAGATGTAAAAGGAAGCACAGGATGAAAAGGAAGCCCAAGATGGAAAGGAAGCCCAAGATGAAAAAAAGGAAGCCCAGGATGAAAAGGAAGCCCAAGATGGAAAAAGGAAGCCCAATATGAAAAAAGGAAGCAGGATGAAAAGGAAGCCCAAGATGAAAAAAGGAAGCCCAATATGTAAAAGGAAGCCCAAGATAAAAAGGAAGCCCAGGATAAAAAAGTAAGCCCAAGATGAAAAGGAAGCCCAAGATGAAAAAAGGAAGCCCAATATGAAAAAGGAAGCTCAAGATGAAAAGGAAGCCCAAGATGATAAGGAAGCCCAAGATGAAATAGGAAGCCCAAGATGAAAAAGGAAGCTCAAGATGAAAAGGAAGCCCAAGATGAAAAGGAAGCCCAGGATGAAAAAGGAAGCCCAAAATGAAAAAGGAAGCCCAAGATAAAAAGGAAGCCCAGGATAAAAAAGGAAGCCCAAGATGAAAAGGAAGCCCAAGATGAAAAAAGGAAGCCCAATATGAAAAAGGAAGCTCAAGATGAAAAGGAAGCCCAAGATGATAAGGAAGCCCAAGATGAAAAAGGAAGCCCAAGATGAAAAAGGAAGCCCAAGATGAAAAGGAAGCCCTCATTCGCACAAAGAAACTCCTCCATACAGGGTATGTAATATTGTTCTATATGGCCTCCCGGGTGGCGCAGTGGTCTAGGGCACTGCATCGCAGTGCTAACTGCGCCACCAGAGTCTCTGGGTTCGCGCCCAGGCTCTGTCGCAGCCGGCCGCGACCGGGAGGTCCGTGGGGCGACGCACAATTGGGCTAGCGTCGTCCGGGTTAGGGAGGGTTTGGCCGGTAGGGATATCCTTGTCTCATCGCGCTCCAGCGACTCCTGTGGCGGGCCGGGCGCAGTGCGCGCTAACCAAGGGGGCCAGGTGCACGGTGTTTCCTCTGACACATTGGTGCGGCTGGCTTCCGGGTTGCAGGCGCGCTGTGTTAAAGAAGCAGTGCGGCTTGGTTGGGTTGTGCTTCGGAGGACGCATGGCTTTCGACCTTCGTCTCTCCCGAGCCCGTACGGGAGTTGTAGCGATGAGACAAGATAGTAATTACTAGCGATTGGATACCACGAAAATTGGGGGGGAAAAAGGGGATAAAATTATTTAAAAAAAATAAATAAAAAATATATATATATTGTTCTATATCAATCGTATAAACAGAATTCTGATTTGTAAACAAATAGTCAGAATAAGAGATATAGATTTTGTGTCACTGTCCTACATACAATACCCCATAATGCCAAAGTGGAAATATGTTTTTAGAGATGTTTACAAATTAATAAAACACGAAAAGCTATTCAACCCCTTTGTTATGGCAAGCCTAAATAAGTTCAGGAGTGAAAATGTGCTTAACAAGTCGCATAATAAGTTGCATAGACTCACTTATGGACTCACACATGACTTTTAAATGACTACCCCATCTCTGTACCTCACACATACAATTACAGTATCTGTAAGGTCCCTCAGTCAAGCAATGAATTTCAAACACAGATTCAACCACAAAGACCAGAGAGGTTTTCCAATGGTTCACAAAGAAGAGCACCTATTGGTAGACAAAAAAAAACAGAAGAAAAAAAACAGACATTGAATTCTAACTCAGTTGCCGGAGAGGAAGGAAACCACTCAGGGATTTCACCATGAGGCCAATGGTGATTATAAAACAGTTACAGAGTTTAATGGCTGTGATAGGAGAAAACTGAGGATGGATCAACAACATTGTGGTTACCCCACAAAAGTAACATAAATGACAGAGTGAAAAGAAGGAAGCCTGTGCAAAATAAAGATATCCCAAAACATGCATCCTGTAATACTGCAAAAAAATGTGGCAAAGAAATAACTTTTTGTCCTGAATACAAAGCGTTATGTTTGGTGCAAATCCAACAACACATCAATGAGTACCACTGTTAATATTTCAAAGCATGGTGGTAGCTGCTTCATGTTATGTGTATGCCTTTTCATCGGCACGGACAAGGGAGTTTTTTAGGATAAAAAGAAACAGAGTAGAGCCAAGCACAGGAAAAATAGGAACCTTGGTTCAGTCTGCTTTCCAAAAGACACTGGGGGAAAAATTCACCTTTCAGCAGGACAATAACCTAAAAGACAAGGCCAAATATACACTGGAGTTGCTTTCGAATATGACATTGAATGTGCCCGAGTGGCCTAGTTACAGTTTTGACTTAAATCATCTTGAAAAATCTATGGAAAGACTTGGAAATGGCTGTCTAGCAATGATCAACAACCAACTTGACAGAGCTTGAAGAGTTTAGAAAAAATTATAATATTGTACAATCCCGGTGTGCAAAGCTCTTAGAATTTACCCAGAAAGACTCACAGTTTTATTGCTGCCAAATTATTGACTGAGGTGAATGAATACTTATCTAATTAAGATATAGTGTTTTATTTTCCATTAATTCATACAAAATGTTGCTGAATTTTCCTTTCGCTTTCACATTGGTGTATTTTGTGTAGATAGTTGTAAAAAATAACAATTAAATCCATTTTAATCCCACTTTGAAACACACAAAAAAAATATGGAAAAAGTCAAGGGGAGTGAATACTCTCTGTGGACACTGTATATGTAATTCATATGCCGGGTATATATAAACAAGGCTCTTATTATATAATTAGATCAATTGGTACACATAAGCAAGACACTTACACAATTAGAACATTCTCAACATTCTCAATATTCTCTCTTTACTGAATGTCTACTTAATGATAACCATGGTTTCACAACCAGCCAGGTCTTTCTCTTTGAAATCAGCCTCCCACTTCTCTGCTCTACATCCCCCTGGATGGACAGAGCGAGAGAGGAAATAACTGATGACAAAACCCACAAAACAAAGAATTTCAATCCAGGGAGACAAAAAGCATTTTGAAAATAGCATCAGTTCCAGAAGGACTGATAGAGCTCTGATTGGACATTGCCCTCATCTTGTATCTTGTGTCCCTGAGTTTCCTAGCTTCCTAGTAAATAATACTGTTAACTAAGCCTTCAGTCAGCGGGCTGTGCTACTTTTTTGACCCTATTCCTCATGTTAAAAAAATATGCTTTAGAAAAAACAGGGGTTTTGACAAGTGTGTGTGCATGTCTATGTCCGTAATCTAGGGCAGATATGTAGTATCAGCACCACCCGTTAGAAAAATGATTTTGTGCTGCTTTGAGTAATTAGTGGTTCTTTGATGTTGTGTAGGACTTGGTGATTCTTGGGACTGAGCATTGTAGTTACATTGTATTGTTGTTGTAGTGGAAAATAAACGTAATAATTACAGAGAATTAAATCGTTTTTGTAGTTAGAAACAGATCATATTTGCATTCCTGCATCATTATTTTGTGGTAATTTAATTTGATCTTGAAATTAAGCTAATTGATTACTCATTTTATACGTACAGTACATAAAGTATTCTCCACATAGCTCATCCATATTCTCCACATAGCTCATCCATATTCTCCACATAGCTCATCCATATTCTCCACATAGCCCATCCATATTCTCCACATAGCTCATCCTATATAGTGTCACTACACTGAACATTGTAACGATGACGCCATGAGTCGAGAAACAGGTGCAGGTAAAACATTTAATGAAAACAACAAACATGAACCACGACAGCGTAACAGAAACGAGGTAACATGAACACAGGTGCAATACCAACTGAGGAATGAACAAAACGAAGGGACCTATAAAAGGGAGGTAATGAGGTCCAGGTGTGAATCATAACGATGAGTACCAGGTGGGTGTAATAATGAGCGCCAGGTGTGCACAAGGATGATTCCCAGGACCGGTGGTTAGTATTCCGGCGACGTCGCACGCCGGAGGTGGGGAGCAGGAGTAGACGTGACTGACATACCTTTTTCCTACTTACGGTATATGTTGTCCATACTATGCATTTATATCCCAGACTCTGACATTGCTCGTTCCGATATTTCTTAATTTCCTGTTTCTTAATTTTTATTTCTTATTTGTGTATTAGTATTGTATTATTCAGTGGAGGCTCCTCCTCAGAAGAAGGGGAGGACCATCCTCCTCAGTGAATTTCATAAAAATATAAATGGTAAAACATTGAAAAAGTTTACAGTTTTAGATAAAACTATACTAAATTCAGTGCATTCGGAAAGTATTCAGACCCCTTGACTTTTTCCACATTTTGTTACGTTATAGCCTTATTCAAAAACTGATTAAAAAAAACACTTTTTATCAATCTACACGCCATACTCCATTATAACAAAGCAAAAACTGTCACGTCCTGACCATAGAAAGCCTTTATTTTCTATGGTAGAGTAGGTCAGGGCGTGACTAGGGGGGTTAGTCTAGTTTATATTTTCTATGTGGGGTTCTAGGTAGTTTTTTCTATGTTGGGGTTTTTGGTATGATTCCCAATTAGAGGCAGCTGGCTATCGTTGTCTCTAATTGGGGATCATACTTAAGTAGAATTTTTTCCACCTGTGGGTTATGGGATATTGTTTTATGTTTAGTTGCCTGTTTGCACTGCATTGTCGTCACGGTTCGTTTATTCTTTATTTGTTTTGTATTTGCTTAAGTTTCACTTTATTCATTAAAGGTATGTGGAACTCAACGTACGATGCGCCTTGGTCTGACCATCATTATTACGAACGACGTGACAAAAGCAGGTTTTTAGAAATGTGTGCAAATTTATAAAAAATATCACATTTACATAAGTATTCAGAAACTTTACTTTGTTGAAGCACCTTTGGTTGCGATTACAGCCTCGAGTCTTCTTGGGTATGACGCTACAAGGTTGGCACACCTGTATCTGTAGATCTTCTCATGCTCTGTCAGGTTGGATGGGGATCGTCGCTGCACAGCTATTTTCAGGTCTCTCCAGAGATGTTCAATCGGGTTCAAGTCCAGGCTCTGGACCAAGGCCCTTCACCCCCGATTGCTCAGTTTGGCCAGGCGGCCAGCTCTAGGAAAAGTCTTGGTGGTTCCAAACTTCTTCCATTTAAGAATGGAGGCCACTGTGTTCATGGGGACCTTCAATGTTGAAGACATTTTGTGGTACCCTTCCCAGATTTTTCCCTCGACACAATCCTGTCTCTGAGCTCTACTGACAAATCCTTCGACCTTATTGCTTGGTATTTGGTCTGACATGCTCTGTCAACTGTGGGACCTTATATAGACAGGTGTTGGCCTTTCCAAATCATGTCCAATCAATTTAATTTACCACAGGCAGGTTGTAAACAAGGTAAAAAGATCTGTTGTTCTGCCCCTGAACAAGGCAGTTAACACACTGTTCCTAGTCCGTCATTGAAAATAAGAATTTGTTCTTAACTGACTTGCCTAGCTAAATAAAGGTCAAATAAAAAAATTAACAGGTGGACTCCAATCAAGTTGTAGAAAGATCTCAAAGATGATCAATGGAAACAGGATGTACCTGAGCTCTATTTCGAGTCTCATAGCAAAGGGTCTGAAAACATTTTTAAATTAGGTATTTCCCATCTGCAATAATTTATAAAAACCTGTTTCCGCTTTGTCATTATGGGGTAGTGTGTGTAGATTGATGAGTAAAAGAAAAATTCAATCAATTTTAGAATAAGACTTGTAACATAACAAAATGTGGAAAAGTAAAATGGTCTGAATACATTCTGAATTCACTGTATATGCACATGTAAACAAATAATTGATTAAAACACATTATTTTGCAAAAAGATCTACAGTAGCCTCAACAGCACTCTGTAAGGGTAGCACCATGGTGTAGCCGGAGGACAGCTAGCTTCCGTCCTCCTCTGGGTACAATGACTTCAATACTTAACCTAGGAGAATCATGGTTTTCACCCCCTTCCATAGACTTACACAGTAATTATGACAACTTTCGGAGGACGTCCTCCAACCTATCAGAGCTCTTGCAGCATGAACTGACATGTTGTCCACCCAATCAAAGGATCAGAGAATGAATCTAGTACTGAAAGCATAAGCTACAGCTAGCTAGCTCTGCACTGCATAAAATGTGGTGAGTAGTTGACTCAGAGAGAGAAGGACAATAGTTGAACATTTTCAACAAATTAATTTATTCCAAAATGAAGGCGAAGCAAGAGAGAGAGAGAGAGATTTCGTCATTTTGGTTTCACTTTCAGTTTCACATACTTAGCAAGCAAATGCAGCTAGCTAGTTTAGCCTACTGAAACACCCTGCTCAAAAAGAGGGATGCTATGTTAGCTAGCTGGCTATGACTATCCAACACAACACTGGAACTCATCCAAGTGTAGGTAAGCTTTTGGTTTTACAAATATATTGCCACTGTGGCCCGCCGGTGTAAGTGCTAAAATGCTTACTGACTATACGCTAACGATACTGCATGATTGTAGCGGGTTTACTAGCTCGTTAGTTCTATTAGCTATGTTGACTATGACGTTACTTTAGCTAATATGGTGACAACGACGTAGGCTGTCTGTATGATATCTGTTATGATATGGTTTGGCTTGGAAAGTTTTTTTTCACCTGGTCATATACAGTTGATGTGTTATGCATTGAAGTCCACAAGCGAAAGGAAAAGGTGAAAGGAAGAGAGCGCGTAGATATGAGAAGGAATACAATGTGGCTGTTATGAAAGTGAACTGTGTTTTTCGCGTGATCAGGGGTGTATTCATTACGCTGATTCTGTTGAAAAACATTTCTTAAACGGAAAAAAACCCGGAACAAAACCTGTATTAACATACCTGAATTTGTCCAATAGAAACTCTTGTTTGCAACTGTTGAACTAATGATTACACATATATCAGCTAGATGCAGGCAAGAGTGTGCAAGGCGGTATTGAACGTGTCACTGTCTGTCCGTGTGTAATTGCCCGTCAACTCAACCTGTTTGCACCTACGTTGTAAACTTTCATTAATGGGCTAGGTTGTAGCAACCTCATGATGGGTAATAGGGAAAATTAGAGAACATTGAACTGGGTGAATGGACTATGGATGACAGTCATCCAGTGTGCTGTAATAGAAATAAGGCCATGCTAATGAATATAATAATCACTCAGCCTAAACGGCACCGACAGTCACTGGTACTGTTAGACATTTATTGCACTGCTGAAGCTAGAAAACACAAGAATTTCGCTGCCCCTGCTTTAACATCTGGTAATCAGTGTATGCAACAAACATTTTTTTATTTGGTTTGAATGGATAGCCTTTGAATAATGTAGAGCAGAAAGCAGAAGATCAGGAGAACAGAATCATAAACGTAGGCCAAACACTGGCTCCTAGACTACATTTGGAAATGGGTTACTTTTGCTTCATTGACATTGGAAAGGTGCTGTGCATTTCACCGCTGCACTTACTCTTTATACCCCCGCACTTATTTCTGACCTTCCTCTTCCTTGGTTTCCATGAAAACATGATAAACGTGGACATGAAAAAGTTATTGAATAAAATACCAGATATCTCTTATTTCCCTGGCTGTAGCTTGTTTCAGGTCAAATTAAAGGGGAATTGGGTTTGCTGTACTGTGAATGATGTACAATCCCCCTCTTACCCTCTATCAGAATAATAATCAACAGACTAGTGTAGAAATCATTACCATCTGAAATATTTACATATAGCTGGACGCTTTCAGACTGCCAACATGAATGAGAGAGAACGAGAGAGAGAAAGAGAGAGAGAGAGAGAGAGGGTAGGAAAGAGAGAAAGAGAGAGAGAGGGGTATGGTTGAGTATGGGAGAGAGAGAGATGGAGAGGGCGAGAGAGATAGAGGGGTAAGGGAGAGAGAGAGACAGAGCGAGAAATTATTGATATTCTGTATCAATAAGTGGTTGCTATTACACTTGCTATTATTATTATTATAGTTATTATTGTTGTTATTATAATTATAGTTATTATTGTTTTATTCCAAATAGTAGTGGTATGGGTAGTAGTAATAATGGTGGTAGTAGCAGCAGTAGTAATAATGGTGGTAGTAGTAATACTGCTGGTAGTAGCAGCAGTGGTAATAATGGTGGTAGTATTAGTAGTAATAATGGTGGTAGTTGTAGTAGCAATAATGGTGGTAGTAGTAGTAATAATGGTGGTAGTGGTAGTAATAATTATGGTGGTAGTAGTAGTAATAATGGTGGTATTAGTAATGATGATGGTAGTGGCAGTAGTAATGACGATGGTAGTGGTAGTAGTAATGATGGTGGTAGTAGTAGTAGTAATGGTGGTATTAGTAAATGATGATGGTAGTGATAGTAGTAATGATGGTGGTAGTAGTAGTAGTAACACCAGTGGTAGTAGTAGTAATAATGGTAGCAGTAGTTTTAATGGTGGTAGTAGTAGTAGTAATAATGGTGGTAGTAGTGGTAGTAATAATGGTGGTAGTAGTAGTAGTAATAATGGTGGTAGCAGTAGTAATAATGGTAGTAGTGGTAATAATGGTAGTAGTAGTAATAATCGTAGTAGAAGTAGTAATACCGATGGAAGTAGAAGTAGTAGTAATGATGGTGGTAGTAGTAGTGGTAATAATGGTGGTAGTAGTAGTGTTAAAATTTGGTGGTAGTGATAGTAGTAATAATGGTGGTAGTAGTAAATCAAATAAAATCAAAGTGTATTTGTCACGTGCGTCGAATACAACAGGTATTACAGTAAAATGCTTACTTACAGGCTCTAACCAATGGTGCGGAAAAAAAGTTGTGTGTGTGTGTGTGTGTGTGTGTGTGTGTGTGTGTGTGTGTGTGTGTGTGTGTGTGTGTGTGTGTGTGTGTGTGTGTGTGTGTGTGTGTGTGTGTTTGTGTAGGTAAGTAAAGAAATAAAACAACAGTAAAAGACATTTGAAAATTAGAGTAGCAAGGCTATATACAGACACCTGTTAGTCAGGCTTATTGAGGTAGTATGTACATGTAGGTATCATTAAAGTGACTATGCATATATGATGAACAGAGAGTAGCAGAAGCGTAAAAAGAGGGGTTGGCAGGTGGTGGGACACAATGTAGATAGCCCGGTTAGCAAATGTGCGGAAGCACTGGTTGGTCGGGCCAATTTAGGTAGTATGTACATGAATGTATTGTTAAAGTGACTATGCATATAAGATAAACAGAGTAGCAGCAGCGTAAAAGAGGGGTTGGGGGGTGCACACAATGCAAATAGTCCGGGTAACCATTTGGTTACCTGTTCAGGAGTCTTATGGCTTGGGGGTAAAAACTGTTGAGAAGCCTTTTTGTCCTAGACTTGGCACTCCGGTACCGCTTGCCATGCAGTAGTAGAGAGAACAGTCTATAACTGGGGTGGCTGGGGTCTTTGACAATTTTTAGGGCCTTCCTCTGACACCGCCTGGTGTAGAGGTCCTGGATGGCAGGCAGCTTTGCTCCAGTGATGTACTGGGCCGTACGCACTACCCTCTGAAGTGCCTTGCGGTCGGAGGCTGAGCAATTGCTGTACCAGGCAATGATGCAACCGGTCAGGATGCTCTCGATGTTGCAGCTGTAGAACATTTTGAGGATCTCAGGACCCATGCCAAATCTTTTTAGTTTCCTGAGGGGGAATAGGCTTTGTCGTGCCCTCTTCACGACTGTCTTGGTGTGTTTGGACCATTCTAGTTTGTTGTTGATGTGGACACCAAGGAACTTGAAGCTCTCAACCTGCTCCACTACAGCCCTGTCGATGAGAATGGGGGCGTGCTCGGTGCTCCTTTTCCTGTAGTCCACAATCTTCTCCTTAGTCTTGATTACGTTGAGGGATAGGTTGTTATTCTGGCACCACCCGGCCAGGTCTCTGACCTCCTCCCTGTAGGCTGTCTCGTCGTTGTCAGTGGTCAGGCCTACGACTGTTGTGTCGTCAGCAAACGTAATGATGGTGTTGGAGTCGTGCCTGGCCATGCAGTCGTGGGTGAACAGGTAGTAACAGGAGGGGACTGAGCACACACCCGTGGGGAGCTCCAGTGTTGAGGATCAGCGTGGCCAACCAAAAGCACAGAGACCCAAATAATGGTGAATTACGCCTTCATTACTGTGAGACTTTAAAACTCTGTAAACGTACACTCAGAACCAAAAAAGCACAGTACAAAAGCACTAGTTGAGGAGTCCATAAACACAAACAACTTCTGGCAAAATTTGAAAAAACTAAAAAAATCGAAACAAGAGGATTTAGCGATACAAAATGGTGACATATGGACAACCCATTTTAAAACACTCTACAACACCGTTCAAATTGACACAAACGCAGAACAATGCCAAATTCATTGGACTCCCCAATTACTGACCAGGAACTCTATAAGAAACTTCAGGCTCTCAAATTTAAAAAGCATGCGGACCTGATGGCATCCTAAATGAGATGCTCAAACTCACTAGTGCAAATTGTCAATTGGCTATATTAAAACTGTTTAATTTGATCCTGAGTGTAGGTTATTTCCCTGACATCTAGAATCAAGGACTCATAACCCCAATCTTTAAGAACGGAGACAAATTTGACCCTAACAATTACAGAGGCATTTGTGTGAACAGTAACCTGGGGAAGGTTTTCTGTAGTATTATAAATGTAAGATTTCTTTACTTCCTTAATAAGCACAATGTCTTGAGTAAAAGCCAAATTGGATTTATACCAAAACATTGCACGACTGATCATATTTACACCCTACACACCCTGATAGATAAACATGTCCACCAAAATAATACCAAAATATATGCTTGCTTTATCGATTTCCAAAAAGCATTTGATTCTATTTGGCATACAGGACTGTTTTACAAAGTTATTGATAGTGGTGTACATAATTAAATCAATGTATACTGATTCCAAGAACACAGGATGAGATGTTACTATCCTTTGTGCAAGCACTTCCAAGAGTTCATGAACAGTGAGCCTGGTGAAATTTGGGGAGCGCATCGTCAGTAGTGTACCTTTGGTTCCTAGGGTGTTTCGGCCTTTCACACTATACACCCTCCCCAAAGGCGGCCAGCGACAGGGTGATCAATCCTACGCTTGCGTCCCATTCCCAATTAGTCATAGGAGTTGCCTTGTTGTTGATAGCCAACATCCCATGGGACTATGCATGGCAGGGGCGTCCTCCTCCCTGAGTCAAGCATTGTTGACCGCATACCTCCTGGCCCTCTCACTTCGGGGCCCAGCTGGGGTCTTTCCTCTTCATCCAGAGCCATTGACTGCTGCCTTCTGCCGCCTCTGATACAGCTTTGATTGCCGAACGCTGGCTCTGGCCCTTAATTCCCAGGTCTCTAAGCAGTCTGGTTGTAGATGTTGCCACAAACCTCTGCAGCCCACCTCCACTGGTCGGACTTCTGTGTTCCAGCCATGATGCCGTGCTTCGGCAGCTAGATCGGCATAGCGCAGATGTTTTCGCTCATAAGCCTCATCTACTGAGTCCTCCCAGGGTACTGTGAGCTCAATGATGAAGACCTTCTTGAGCGAACGGGACCAGAGCACCATGTCAGGTCTTAGGGTGGTGGTTGCGATCTCCGGAGGAAACACAAGTTGCCGGCCAATGTCAGCTAGCATTTTCCAGTCACGGGCCAAGCGCAGCTGGTCTCGCTCTAATGGTGTAGAGCCGCTCTTCGGTGGTTTAGCCCCTTCGCGGACAAAGGTCGTCCGTAAGGGGTGTGATGCTGCTGGGGGTGGTAGGGAGTTGGTGGCAGCTCACTTGTCCTCCAGGGCGGACGCAAGGTTTTTAAGGACTTGGTTGTGACGCCAAGTGTAGCGTCCTTGGGTGAGGCTTGTTTTACACCCTGTGAGAATGTGCCTGAGGTTGGCTGGCATGGAACAGAGGGCACAGTCCGGATCTTCACCATACCATTGGTGAAGATTTACTGGTGTTGGAAGACGTCATATGTTGCTCTGATGGAAAAGCTCAACCGCCTCGCTTCCATGGCCCACAGATCCTTCCAGCTGATCTTCCTCTTCTCCACACTGTCCCATCGAGTCCACTGTCCCTGTTTGGCAAGAGAGACTGCCTTGGCCCACCTTGAAGCCTCCTCCTGATGGCGTACTTCCTGCACTACCATCTTCCGCCGCTCTGGTGCAGTGGCCTTACTCCAAGCAGCACGGCTAGTTAGCCCAAGGCCTCCTCTCCCTTGCTGAACATGACCCACAATGTCAGCATGTCTGAGGGCTGCTGTTGCCTCCTGGACTGCTTTTCCTGGCCTCCATTTGCGCCCAGTTGCCAAGGTCGGCGCGTTGTTGCTCACCACTGGGTCTCGAGATTCATTCAGTGTCATCTGGAGCCTGGTTTTTGCACACTTGAATTCCTCTGTTAGACTGGTGAGGGGCAGCTTGAGGACACCATCTCCATAGAGGCCTATGGTGGTAAGGCATCGTGGAACTCCGAGCCACTTCTTTAACTTCTTTGGGCTGCAGGGGCAGTATTGAGTAGCCTGGATAAAAGGTGCCCATTTCAAACGGCCTCGTACTCAATTCTTGCTCGTACAATATGCATATTATTATTACTATTGGATAGAAAACACTCTCTAGTTTCTAAAACCGTTTGAATTATATCTGTGAGTAAAACAGAACTCATTTTGCAGAAAACTTCCTGACAGGAAGTGGAAAATCTGAAATCGATGCTCTGTTCTAGGGCCTGCCTATAAATGTGCTTGATACGTATTAGTATACATGCACTTCATACGCCTTCCACTAGATGTCAACAGGCAGTGAGAGAAGAAATGGAGTGTATAACTTGATCTGAGGTCGAATAAAAGCTCTTGGCATGACGTGACACCAATTTCCTGTTTCCTGGAAAGCGCATGAAGGGACCTGGTATTGCCTTCTGAAAAGCTGTCGTTATAGACGACTAATATCTCCGGCTTTGATTTTATTTGATAAATGTGACAATATCATCGTAAAGTATGTTTTTTCAATATAGTTTTATTAGATTATTGAATTTTTTTTCGGGACGTTAGGCGTGTTGCGTTGTCTGTGTTTGTTGACGATGGAGAGCTTCGCGCCACTTAGCTAGTGTGCTTGCTAATTCAAGAGGGAAAAATGCCATTCTAAAACCAAACAACGATTGTTCCTGACAAAGGACCCCTTGTACAACATTCTGATGGAAGATCATCAAAAGTAGGACCCATTTTATGATGTTATTTCATATATCTGTCGAACATGTGTACTAGTAGTTTGCGCCCAGATTTTGGGCACTCTCTCGCTATAACGTAAGCTGGATTTCGTAATGAAGTTATTTTTAGAATTCTAACACGGCGATTGCATTAAGAACTAGTGTATCTATCATTTCCTATACAACATGTATTTTTTAGTAACGTTTATGAATAGTTATTTGGTCAGAATAGGTGATTGTCATAAAAATATCCGGACATAATGGGAAAAAGATGCTACGTTAGCACAATGTATAACCACTGATTTCAGCTCTAAATATGCACAGTTTCGAACAAAACATAAGTGTATGTATAACCTGATGTTATAGGACTGTCATCTGATGAAGCTTATCAAGGTTAGTCAAAAATTATATATCTTTTGCTGGTTTGTTACGATCGCTAACTTTTGCAGCTGGTAAATGGCTTGTGTTTCTGGCTATTGTGGTAAGCTAATATAATGCTATATTGTGTTTTCGCTGTAAAACACTTAAGAAATCGGAAATATTGGCTGGATTCACAAGATGCTTGTCTTTCATTTGCTGTACATCATGTATTTTTCAGAAATGTTTTATGATGAGTATTTAGGTATTCCACGTTGGTGTCTGTAATTACTCTGGCTGCTTCGGTGCTATTTGTGACGGTAACTGTGATGGTAGCTGCAATGTAAAACTGATTTATACCTCAAATATGCACATTTTTCGAACAAAACATAGATTTATTGTATAACATGTTATAAGACTGTCATCTGATGAAGTTGTTTCTTGGTTAGTTTGGTTGGTTCTTGGTTAGTTAGGTTGGTTTTGTGCATGCTACCTGTGCTGTGAAAAATGTCTGTCCTTTTTTGTATTTGGTGGTGAGCTAACATAAATATACGTGGTGTTTTCGCTGTAAAACATTTTAAAAATCGGACATGTTGGCTGGATTCACAAGATGTTTATCTTTCAATTGCTGTATTGGACTTGTTAATGTGTGAAAGTTAAATATTTCTAAAAAATATATTTTGAATTTCTAGCTTATGAAGCTGTTCTCATAAGCCTCCAGAGGAACCTCAGGACGTCTGGTGAGTTCTTATACACTTTGTACGGGACTCCATTTGGCCCCGGGGCTGATGCTGTTCTTGCCCGTCGAACTGTGTTTTCCACCTCTTTCCATGTCGGAGGGCTGGTCTCAATATGATGTTCCGGGGGTTCAATGGGTGGGATATCTGATGGTATGGCCAGATGTTCATGTCGCTTTGAGTCAAAGTTTGTTGTTATCAGGTGCTCCTCTAGGTCTTTCTTTGTTGTTTTTAGAGCTCCACTTTTTTCCTTCGTGAAGAGACTTTTAAGGAACTTGAAGGGATCTTTATAGAATCGAGTTCTAGTTTGTTCTTTCTTCCTTCTGCATTTCCGTAGGTTCTCTGCTCTACGGAGGGATGCCAACCGGGTTTTAATGTCAGCCTGAAGTGCCTCTATGCCCTCCTTTTCCACTTCCGAGGCCTTCTTCCACTGTTTCTTAAGCTGTCTCCTTTCTTGAACGAGGCGCTTGATTTCTTGTTGCCTCCTGGAAACTGGTGGGGTTGGAACCTTTCTCCCGCCTTTTGCCTCTTGCACTCCAAAGCTTTCTGCCCCGTACTCATAGATGATGTCCCCCATCCTCTCCAACTTCTTCTCCACTGTGCCTCGAAGTTTCTCGAGGGTCAAGGTAAGGTCAGTATTCACTGCTTCCCACAACTTCTTGTCACTGGCGCCAGGCCACTTCACATACGGTCTGTGCCCTGGTAGTCTCCTCTCGACTGCAGGTCTGGGAGGCTGGGTGAGTTCCACTCCTGTTGTTGGTTCCACCTCAGTTGTTACTTCGGTGCTTGAGTTTACGTCCTCCATGACAGTGGTACTGATGCACTGCAAACTATGGTTTGCGTCCAGTTGCTGTGCTTCATTCGACTGATTTGATCGCTTTCACAGAAATTGATCAATGCGAGGCCTCTGTCTCTCTTTACCCAAACACCCCTTCTTCCCCTGGTGGATCCTCAACCCATGGTGTGATGTAACTTTCCTCCAACCACAGACACATACCTGCATCTGTTTGTGGCCCGCTGTTGCAGCGGAACTTGTGACAGTTGCTGTGGTGTTCTCTTGTGCTGTGCTCTCATTACTTGTAGTCGTTTCCGGTCCAGTCGTTACCATGTTGTAAGCCGATGAGGAGTCATCTTCCGCCCCCGCTCTCGCAGACTCTAGGGGTATTCTCGTATGTTGACTTTCTGTAGCTAAAGCGGGTGGCAATACGTGCAGCATTAAAATTGGCAAGATAATAACATAATTATTTAACCAGGGGCAGGGCCTTCGCCAGGGTTGCAATCTGAGCCCTGTACTCTTCAATATTTACATCAACGAATTGGCCACTATTCTAGAAAAATCCTCAGCCCCTTGTGTTAGTCTCCACAATTCAGAGGTTAAATGCCTACTCTTCGCAGATGACCAATGCCTGCTGTCACCCACAGCACATGGCCTACAGCAGAGCCTGGACCTGCTAGAGCAGTACTGCCAGACCTGGGCCCTGGCAGTAAACCCCAAAAATACTAAAATAATGTTTTTCCAGAGAAGATCCAGATCTCAGGGAATTAGACCAAAGTTCTCAATTGGTACAATATATATAGCGTACTGCACACACTACAATTACTTAGGTTTAAAAATAAGCTCAACTGGACACCTTAATGAGGCAGTGAATGAACTGAGAGAGAAAGCACGCAGGGCATTCTACGTCATTAAAAAGCTAATTCAAATTGAAATACCTATTCAAATTTGGCTAAAACTAATTGAATGTGTCATTGAACCGATTGCACTTTATGGCAGCGAGGTGTGGGGTCCACTTTGCAAAACAAGATTTCATCAAATGGGACAAACACCCCATTGAAACCCTGCATGCAGAGTTCTGTAAGATTCTCCTACATGTCCAGTGGAAAACCACAAACAATGCATGCAGGGCAAAATTAGGCCAATATCCACTAATAATAAAAACTCAAAAAAGAGCAATTAAGTTTTGGAAACATCTAAAATACAGTGACCCCCTCTCATATCTTTACCAAGCCCTGCAATGCCAAGAGCTGAGCAAAGAAAATAGTCCCCTCATCCAGCTGGTCCTGGGGCTGAGTTCACAAACCTGTTCTACTAACACACTGAAGCCCCAGGACCAGAACATCCAATCAATCAGAATAAAACAAATTACAACACAATCAAAACAAAACTAGGATAGGCTACCCATCCTGTTGGGGGAGGACGCAGAGAGCTGTGGTTTGGCAGCGCTCACCATTGCTGCCTGCCATAAGATGAGGGACAGTGTCTGACAGACCAATCAACCTGCACATGTACTCTACTGTATGTTTATTGTTATTGTTCAATGTATGGTTATTTTGACTCTTGGTTATTCTTGTTACTGTTATCCCGTTGACAATTTTGATTCTTATTATTTTCATATTGTAAATATCAAAAGTAAGCGTTTGGCAATATGTACATTGTTACATCATGCCAATAAAGCGTATAGAATTGAAAATTGAGAGAGAGAGAGAGAATTGGTTAATTTCATCACCAGGCTTCTATTGAAACCATTAATTTCACTTCAAAAGCAATATTGTAAATTATGTATATTGGTTGTGGAGCTGGAATTAAACACGATGGAGTGGAGTTAAGTCCCAGAGAGAGAGAGAGCGAGAGAGAGAGAGAGAGAGAGAGAGAGAGAGAGAGAGAGAGAGAGAGAGAGAGAGAGAGAGAGAGAGAGAGAGAGAGAGAGAGAGAGAGACAGAGAGAGAGAGAGAGAGACTTCCACCCTGCTACCATACAACGGGTAAACGCAAGTATTTCCTGTGACTGTGCCACAAAACCAAATGTTTACCTGGCCCACCACTCCACCCTGGACTTGAACAGCCTTTATGACCAGGTCCACCTCTACAAGGCAGGTCCACTTCTACAAGGCAGCAGTAACCACCTTCGCCCGGACTCTAAAGGACATCCGTCTCAAACGCAGTCCCAATACTTCAAACAGGAGCAACAGATGAATAGACTCCCCGCCCAGACCAGCGAGACACCCTCCCCGAACTGCGGGACCCCCCCCTGGACCTACACATAGAGGACCCACCCTGAGAGGACCTACATCCAGACCACAGCACCACCAGCCACATACACACCCACACCCCAAACAATCAACACCCCCCCCAAGTCAACCATGCCGACACCCCATTTAGGCCCCCTCAGATCAGACCTATGACAAAGAAATCAGAAATACAGACATTGTCATCCCACAAGAAACCTGGTATAGAGGAGACGGACCCACTGGTTGCCCTCTAGGTTACAGAGAGCTGGTAGTCCCATCCACCAAACTACCAGGTGTGAAACAGGGAAGTGAGTCAGGATGTATGCTAATATCTCTATAGAGCAGACCTAACTCACTCCATTAAATTAATCAAAACAGGAACAGTTTACATTTGGCTAGAAATTCGAACGGAAATGATCTTAACAGAGAAAAATGTCCTCCTGTGTGCTACCTATATCCCCCATTAGAATCTCAATACTTTAATGAAGACAGATTCTCCATCCTGGAGGGGGAAATCAATCATTTCCAGGCCCAGGGACATTAGTCTGTGGCGCCTTAAATGCCAGAACCGGACAAGAACCTGACACCCTCAGCACACAGGGGGACAAACACCTACCTGGAGGTAACAGCATTCCCTCCCCCATATGCCCCCCTAGGCACAACTATGACAACATAAACAACAAAAACGGGTCACAACTCCTGCAGCTCTGTCGCACGCTGGGTATGTACATAGTCAATGGTAGGCTTCGAGGGGACTCCTATGGTAGGTACACCTATAGCTCATCTCTTGGCAGTAGCACTGTAGACTACTTTATCCCTGACCTCAACCCAGAGTCTCTCAGAGCGTTCACAGTCAGCCCACTGACACCCCAGTCAGATCACAGCAAAATCACAGTCTACTTGAACAGAGCAATACTCAATCATGAGGCATCAAAGCCAAAGGAACTGAGCAATATTAAGAAATACTATAGATAGAAGGAAAGTAGAGTGGAAACCTACCAAAAAACAATTAGGCAACAACAAATTCAATCCCTTTTAGACAACTTCCTGGACAAAACGTTCCACTGTAATAGGTGCAAACTTGACAGTAGAAAATCTTAACAGTATATTTGACCTCTCAGCTTCCCTATCAAATTTAAAAAATCTCAAATAGAAAACTGAAGAAAATGAACAACAATGACAAATGGTTTGATGAAGAATGCAAAAATCTAAGAAAGAAATTGAGAAACCTATCCAACCAATAACATAGAGACCCGGAAAACCTGAGTCTACGCCTTCACTATGGTGAATCACTAAAACAATACAGAAATACACCACGGAAAAAGAAGGAACAGCACATCAGAAATCAGCTCAATCTAATTGAAGAATCCATAGACTCTAACCACTTCTGGGAAAATTGTAAAACACTAAACAAACAACAACACAAAGAATTATCTATCCAAAATGGAGATGTATGGGTGTACCACTTCTACAATCTTTTTGGCTCTATAACAACGAACAAACAGCAAAAACATTTACATGATCAAATACAAATCTTAGAATCAACTATTAAAGATGACCAGAACCCACTGGATTCTCCAATTACCTTGAATGAGCTACAGGACAAAATAAAAACCCTCCAACCCCAAAAAACCTACACAGACACACACATGCAGACAAGCGTGCGCACACACACACAATATAACAATACAGAGCAGAACAGCTGCCTCGCTCTGTTGATCGTTGCGAACAGAGAGCAGGGTGTTTGTAGAGAGCACCACCCCTTATCTTCTAGTGTAGCTAACGCCTCGATCAGACCCACAGCGTCAAAACGCTACATTCTACAGTCAAAACTTTTTCGTGATGCCATCCAACATTTTTTTTACTGGATATTTTTTCCAACGACAGTTCAATATTCACCTTCTGCTACTATTTCTGTCAAGTCAACACAACCAATTTGCTGCAGGCGTTGGATAAATCCAACGTGTGCACCAAGCAGAACACAGAATGCACTGCAACTGCCTCGGCTAACGCAACGCTGCAAAGCTAACGCAACGTTCCAGTGGAAATGAACGTACTTCTGGTGTACCAGAACGTGAAACCAGGCTGTCAGTGTGTGACCGAGGTGTAATATACTGCAGCACCATCTCCATCGACGTAATATAACTCCTTGTGTCATCCACAAATGAATGAGCAGATATTTTTAGGTCCAGGGCTCCAAGGCGTGATGTGATGTGTTATATGCTGGGTTAAGAATCCCATTCGATTCCCCCCCCCATCTGATGTGATTAACTCAGTTCATTAGACCTGGAAAAGAAGACATAGTAGGCCAATGGAAGAAGCACATGGCAGCAGGAGGCAGGAGAATGTGGGGTGTCACTTAGCTATCTTAAGATGAATGTACTGTAAGAATGTACAAATTAGAGGAGAGGGTAAAGCAGGAAGGCAGGAGAGGAGAGGGGGGAGGCAGGCAGGCAGGAGAGGAGAGGGGGGAGGCAGGAGAGGAGAGGAGAGGGGGAGGCAGGAGAGGGGGGAGGCAGGAGAGGAGAGGAGAGGGGGGAGGCAGGCAGGAGAGGAGAGGGGGGGCAGGAGAGGAGAGGAGAGGGGGGAGGCAGGCAGGAGAGGAGAGGGGGGAAGCAGGCAGGAGAGGAGAGGGGGGGAGGCAGGCAGGCAGGAGAGGAGAGGGGGGAGGCAGGAGAGGAGAGGAGAGGGGGGAGGCAGGCAGGAGAGGAGAGGGGGAGGCAGGCAGGCAGGAGAGGAGAGGGGGGAGGCAGGAGAGGAGAGGAGAGGGGGGAGGCAGGCAGGAGAGGAGAGGGGGAGGCAGGAGAGGGGGGAGGCAGGAGAGGAGAGGAGAGGGGGGAGGCAGGCAGGAGAGGAGAGGGGGGGGCAGGAGATGAGAGGAGAGGGGGGAGGCAGGCAGGAGAGGAGAGGGGGGAGGCAGACAGGAGAGGGGGAGGCAGGCAGACAGGAGAGGAGAGGGGGGAGGCAGGCAAGCAGGCAGGAGAGGAGAGGGGGAGGCAGACAGGCAGGAGAGGAGAGGGGGGAGACAGGAGAGGAGAGGAGAGGAGAGGGGGGAGGCAGACAGGAGAGGGGGAGGCAGGCAGACAGGAGAGGAGAGGGGGGAGGCAGGCAGGAGAGGAGAGGGGGAAGGCAGACAGGCAGGAGAGGAGAGGGGGAGGCAGACAGGCAGGCAGGCATGGAGAGGGGGAGGCAGGAGAGGAGAGGAGAGGGGGAGGCAGGAGAGGAGAGGAGAGGGGGGAGGCAGGAGAGGAGAGGAGAGGGGGGAGGCAGACAGGAGAGGGGGAGGCAGGCAGACAGGAGAGGAGAGGGGGGAGGCAGGCACGCAGGCAGGAGAGGAGAGGGGGAAGGCAGACAGGCAGGAGAGGAGAGGGGGAGGCAGGAGAGGAGAGGGGGGAGGCAGGAGAGGAGAGGAGAGGGGGGAGGCAGGAGAGGAGAGGAGAGGAGAGCGGGAGGCAGACAGGAGAGGGGGAGGCAGGCAGACAGGAGAGGAGAGGGGGGAGGCAGGCAGGCAGGCAGGAGAGGAGAGGGGGAAGGCAGACAGGCAGGAGAGGAGAGGGGGAGGCAGACAGGCAGGCAGGAGAGGAGAGGGGGAGGCAGGAGAGGAGAGGAGAGGAGAGGGGGGAGGCACACAGGCAGGCAGGAGAGGAGAGGGGGAGGCAGGCAGACAGGCAGGAGAGGAGAGAAGAGGGGGAGACAGGAGAGGAGAGGAGAGGGGGAGGCAGGCAGGAGAGGAGAGGAAAGGGGGAGGCAGGCAGGCAGGCAGGCAGGCAGGAGAGGAGAGGGGGAGACAGGAGAGGGGGAGGCAGGCAGGCAGGCAGGAGAGGAGAGGGGGAGACAGGAGAGGAGAGGGGGAGACAGGAGAGGAGAGGGGGAGACAGGAGAGGAGAGGGGGAGGCAGGCAGGCAGGCAGGTAGGAAAGGAGAGGGGGAGACAGGAGAGGAGAGGGGGAGGCAGGCAGGCAGGCAGGATAGGAGAGGGGGAGACAGGAGAGGAGAGGGGGAGGCAGGCAGGCAGGAGAGGAGAGGGGGATGCAGGAGAGGAGAGGGGGAGGCAGGTAGGAGAGGAGAGGGGGAGACAGGAGAGGAAAGGGGGAGGCAGGCAGGCAGGCAGGAGAGGAGATGAGAGGGGGAGACAGGAGAGGAGAGGGGGAGGCAGGCAGGCAGGCAGGAGAGGGGGATGCGGGAGAGGAGAGGGGGAGACAGGAGAGGGGGAGGCAGGCAGGCAGGAGAGGAGAGGGGGATGCAGGAGAGGAGAGGGGGAGGCAGGAGAGGGGGAGGCAGGCAGGCAGGAAAGGAGAGGGGGATACAGGAGAGGAGAGGGGGAGGCAGGAGAGGAGAGGGGATGCAGGAGAGGAGAGGGGGATGCAGGAGAGGAGAGGAGACGGGGAGGCAGGAGTAGAGAGGGGGAGACAGGAAAGGAGAGGGGGAAGCAGGAGAGGAGAGGAGAGGGGGAGGCAGGATATGAGAGGGGAGGCAGGAGAGGAGAGGAGAGGGGGAGGCAGGAGAGGAGAGGGGGAGGCAGTTAGGCAGGAGAGGAGAGGAGAGGAGAGGGGGAGCCAGGCAGGCAGGAAATATAGGGTTGTCACAGCTAGCCTCTTAAGATGAATGCACTAACTGTAAGGCGTCTGATAAATAATTACAATTTAAGGAGAGGGGAAGGCAGGCAGGAGAGGAGAGGGAGATTAAGGAGATGGGGAGGGAGGCAGCATGCAGGAGAGGAGAGGAGAGAGAGAGAGAGAGAGAGAGAGAGAGAGAGAGAGAGAGAGAGAGAGAGAGAGAGAGAGAGAGAGAGAGAGAGAGAGAGAGAGAGAGAGATTAAGGAGACGGGGAGGAGGCAGGAGAGGAGGAGGGAGGCAGCATTCAGGAGAGGAGAGGAGAGGAGAGAGCGAGAGAGAGAGAGAGAGAGATTAAGGAGATGGGAGGGAGGCGGGAGAGGGGGAGGGCGGCAGCATGCAGGAGAGGAGAGGAGAGGAGAGAGAGAGAGAGAGAGAGAGAGAGAGAGAGAGAGAGAGAGAGAGAGAGAGAGAGAGAGAGATTAAGGAGATGGGAGGGAGGCGGGAGAGGAGGAGGGCGGCAGCATGCAGGAGAAGAGAGGAGAGAGAGACGAAGGAGATGCGGGGGGAGGCAGGAGAGGAAAGGAGAGAGAGAGGAAGGAGATGGGGAGGGAGGCAGATGGCAGGAGTGGAGAGAGTGAGGAAGGAGAGGAGAGGAGAAGGGGAGGCAGGAGAGGAGGAGGGGGCAGGCAGAAAGGAAATATGGGGTTGTCTCACCTAGCTCACCTATCTTAAGATGAATGCACTAACTGTAAGGCGTCTGATAAATAACTACAATGTCAAATGTAAACATTTAAGGAGAGGGGAAAGCAGGCAGGAGAGGAGAGAAGAGGAGAGAGAGATTAAGAAGATGAGGAGTAGGAAGGAGAGGGGGGAGGAAGGCAGGAGAGGAGAGAAGAGGAGAGAGAGATTAAGAAGACGAGGAGTAGGAAGGAGAGGGGGGAGGAAGGCAGGAGAGGAGAGAAGAGGAGAGAGAGATTAAGAAGACGAGGAGTAGGAAGGAGAGGGGGGAGGAAGGCAGGAGAGTGGAGGGGGAGGCTCAAGAGGAGATTGGGAGGCAGGAGAGGAGAGGAGAGGGGGAGGCAGGAGAAGGGAGGAGGGGGGAGGTAGGAGAGGAGAGGAAGAGGTAGGAGAGGAGAGGGGGAGGGGGAGCGGAGAGGGGCGAGGGGAGGCAGGCAGGCAGAATTAGTGTATAAATAAATCATGTAATTTCACCACTACCCGTCAATATAATAGCTGTCTTCAGGCTGCAAACAATTAGCCATTAATTATTATACACTTTTTCCTTTTCCTCAGCAATCTCTGTATATGTGTCTCACAATAGCTCTTCTACATTATCATACAGACCTGTACCTCTAACACTACATTATCATACAGACCTGTACCTCTAACACTACATTACCATACAGACCTGTACCTCTAACTCTACATTAACATACAGACCTGTACCTCTAACCCTACATTACCATACAGACCTGTACCTCTAACTCTACATTATCATACAGACCTGTACCTCTAACTCTACATTATCATACAGACCTGTACCTCTAACTCTACATTACCATACAGACCTGTACCTCTAACTCTACATGATCATACAGACCTGTACCTCTAACTCTACATTATCATACAGACCTGTACCTCTAACTCTACATTATCATACAGACCTGTACCTCTAACTCTACATCACCATACAGATCTGTACCTCTAACTCTACATTATCATACAGACCTGTACCTCTAACTCTACATCACCATACAGATCTGTACCTCTAACTCTACATTACCATACAGACCTGTACCTCTAACTCGACATTATCATACAGACCTGTACCTCTAACTCTACATTACCATACAGACCTGTACCTCTAACTCTACATTATCATACAGACCTGTACCTCTAACTCTACATTATCATACAGACCTGTACCTCTAACTCTACATTATCATACAGACCTGTACCTCTAACTCTACATCACCATACAGATCTGTACCTCTAACTCTACATTACCATACAGACCTGTACCTCTAACTCGACATTATCATACAGACCTGTACCTCTAACTCTACATTATCATACAGACCTGTACCTCTAACTCTACATTACCATACAGACCTGTACCTCTAACTCGACATTATCATACAGACCTGTACCTCTAACTCTACATTATCATACAGACCTGTACCTCTAACTCTACATTATCATACAGACCTGTACCTCTAACTCTACATCACCATACAGACCTGTACCTCTAACTCGACATTACCATACAGACCTGTACCTCTAACTCTACATTACCATACAGACCTGTACCTCTAACTCTACATTACCATACAGACCTGTATGGTAATGACAAGCAGTACCGGAGCGCCAAGTCTAGGTCCAAAAGGCTCCTTAACAGCTTCTACCCCCCCAGGCCATAAGACAGCTGAACAGTTAATCAAATGGCCACCTGGACTATTTATATTGACCCCCCCCCCCCCCTTTGTTTTTACACTGCTGCTACTCGCTGTTTATTATCTATTGTCACGAACCGGCTCGAAGTCCGTAACAAAAAGGGAGACAACGTGGAGATTAGGAATAACAAAATATATTTATTAACTGAAGTAACGTAAATACAATTAACAATGGTGTGTGTAGTCAGTAATCAGTAGTGTAAGTGAGTGGTTGTGTGCATCAATGTGATAATGAAGGGTGTTGAAAGGTGCCAACGCAAACAACCAAAACGGCCACAAAAATGCCACAACCAAAATCTAACAGTGTGTCTGCATGGAGAGAGTCTCCTCAATGAATGGGGAAGAGGTGTATTTATCCCGGGACACACCCAGGCCCAGGTGTGTCCCATGTCGCTGACGATCCTCCCGGCTCCGCCCACCAACATCCTATTAAGGAAAACAAGAGCAAAAAGAAAGAATTCGGCAGACAGAGTGGGAGGGTCGTCACACTATGCATAGTCACTTTACCACTACCTACATGTACAACTAACCTGTACCCCCGCACATTGACTCACTACCGGTACACCCTGTATATAGCCTCGTTATTGTTAAGTCATTTTATTGTTACTTTTTATTTAATTTAATTTTTTACTTTAGTTTATTTAGTAAATATTTTCTTAACTCTATTTCTTGAACTGCATTATTGGTTAAGGGCTTGTAAGTAAGCATTTCACGGTAAGATCTACACCGAATCGTACTACACCGGCTCTGACGCTCGTCGGATGTGGCAGGGCTTGCAAACTATTACAGACTACAAAGGGAAGTAAAGCTGAGAGCTGCTCAGTGACACGAGCCTACCAAACGAGCTAAATAAACTTCTATGCTTGCTTCGAGGCAAGTAACACTGAAACATACATGAGAGCATCAGCTGTTCCGGACGACTGTGTGATCACACTCTCCGCAGCCGATGTGAGCAAGACCTTCGAACAGGTCAACATTCACAAGGCCACAGGGCCAGACGGATTACCAGGATGTGTACTCCGAGCATGCGCTGACCAACTGGAAAGTGTCTTCACAGACATTTTTAACCTCTCCCTATCTGAGTCTGTAATACCAACATGTTTCAAGCAGACCACCATAGTCCCTGTGCCCAAGGAAGTGAAGGTAACCTGCCTAAATGACTACCGACCCGTGGCACTCACATCTGTAGCCATGAAATGCTTTGAAAGGCTGGCCATAGCTCACATCAACACCATTATCGCAGAAACCCTAGACCCACTACAATTTGCATACATACAACAGATCCACAGATGATGCAATCTCTATTGCACTCCACACTGCCCTTTCCCACCTGGACAAAAGGAACACAAATGTGAGAATGCTGTTCATTAACTACAGCTCAGCGTTCAACACCATAGTGCCCACGAAGCTCATCACTAAGCTAAGGACCCTGGAACTAAACACCTCCCTCTGCAACTGGATCCTGGACTTCTTGACGGGCCGCCCCCAGGTGGTGAAGGTAGGTAACAACACATCCGCCACACTGATCCTCAACACGGGTGCCCCTCAGGGGTGCGTGCTCTGTTCCCTTCTGCATTCCCTTTTCACTCATGACTGCACGACTATGCACGACTCCAACACAATCATTAAGGTTGCCGATGACACAACAGTGGTAGGCCTGATCACCGACAACGATGAGACAGCCTATAGGGAGGAGGTCAGAGACCTGGCCAGGTGGTGGAAGGACAACAACACCACCATCACCATGATCAAGACAAAGGAGATGATTGTGGACTACAGGATAAGGAGGACCGAGCACGGCCCCATTCTCATCGACGTGGCTGCAGTGGAGCAGGTTGAGAGCTTCAAATTCCTTGGTGTCCACATCACCAACAAACTAACATGGTCTAAGCACACCAAGACAGTCGTGAAGAGGGCACGACAAAGCCTATCCCCCCCTCAAGAGACTGAAAAGATTTTTGCATGGGTCCTCAGATCCTCAAAAGGTTCTACAGCTGCACCATCGAGAGCATCTTGATGAGTTGCATCACTGCCTGGTATGGCAACTTCTCAGTCTCCGACCGAAAGGCTCTACAGAGGGTAGTGCGTACGGCCCAGTACATCACTGGGGCCAAGCTTCCTGCCATCCAGTACCTCTATACCAGACGGTGTCAGAGGAAGGCCCTAAAAAAGTCTCCAGCCACCCTAGTCATAGACTCTGCCAAGTCTAGGTCCAAGAGGCTTCTAAACAGCTTCTACCCCCAAGCCATAAGACTCCTGAACAGCTAATCAAATGGATACCCAGACTTTTTGCATTGTCCCCCCCTACACTGCTGCTAGTCTCTGTTATTATTTATGAATAGTCACTTTAATAACTCTACCTACATGTACACATTCCCTCAATTGCCTCGGCACCGGTGCCCCCTGTATACAGCCACGCTATTGTTATTTACTGCTGCTCTTTAATTATTTGTTATTTTTATCTCTTTCTTTTTGGGGTATTTTCTTAAAACTGCATTGTTGGTTAGGGGCTTGTAAGTAAGCGTTTCACTGTAAGGTCTACCTACACCTGTTGTATTCGGGCGCATGTGACAAATAACATTTGATTTGATTTGTGTTTAAGGTGTAGCCCTG